>NC_041227.1:73829354-73854354 GCF_002837175.3 Physeter macrocephalus | reverse complement strand
CATAATCCTGTAACATAGGAACCACGGCAGGAGGAAGAGGTGGGCTTCTTACCCCCGACCAAGACAGACTATCTTTCCAAACCCGAAGTGCCCTCTGCCCCCTCCTGCCTCTTCGGTGCAGTCCTCGCCCCTGCCTGCTCACTTCCCGCCCCCCGACCCAAGCAGGCCAGCATTCCAGTCCCAGGCTGGAGGGACCCCGACACTCTGTTCATGCAGGTTCGCCATTTTCAGGCGAGGGCACTGAGGATCGTGGAGGAGAAAGAGTCGCGAACACACGCGAGCGGCGGCCGGCAGCAGGAGGCCAGACGGCGCGGCTCACGGCCACTGCCCCCACGGAACTGTCAAAGGCGTGAGGGGACTCCCGCACTCCCGCCCCCTCCGCGACTACGCGCGGGGCTCTAGGGTCCCTCTGCTGAGCTGGGACGCTAAGGGGGCGTGGCCTTCAGGGCCGTACCAAGAGCGCGGATTCGTAGGGGGGAGGCCTGGCCCCAGAAACAAGCGCACGGCCGGGTTGGGCGGAGCAGCGCCGCCGTCGGCCACGCTCCCACCCCCGCAGCCGGCGCGGGCGGTGGTAGCGCCTCAGTGGTGTGGGCCTGCGTCCTGCTCAGGTGTCCGTACTGCAGCCGGCCGACCGTGGTGAGTACGTGCGTTCGCTGGTGCTGGATTGGCGGGGTCCGGTCGCCAGGACTCTGGGTGCCCGGGCTCCGGGACCCGACGCCTCTGGCCGCCTCGGCCGCCCGGGCCCTCGGCATGGGGGCGGGCTCTTGGGCCGGGTCGCTGCCCAATTCGCCTGACGCGGGCGCGGAAAGCGCGGCTCCCATTTCGGCCCTTCTTAGGGTGGCTCTTCCCCTCGAGCTGACCTCTCGCGGAGGCTTGAGGGTCGTCGTTTCCACGGCCGAAGGCGCCCTACCGGCCCTTCGGCGGAGGATCGGGTCTCGGCGTGAGAGGGCTCCAGCCCCCACGCCGCCACCCTTGGGCTAAGCCACTTTTCCTCTCCGAGTCTCAGTTTCCCCGTCTGTACAGTGGGCCTCAGGAGGCGGCCGGTTAAACTTGGGTTCACGCATGTAGGACGCGCTCGATGAGTGTGGGTGGGGCCCGAATCTGACCTCGCAGCATCAGGTGGGCTCAGTGGAGCCCGCCAGCCCGGCCTCCCCTGGGAAACGTTCTGCGTGCCGGCGGCATCCCTGGGGGACAGTGCTCCTCGCGGGCAGGCGCCTTGGCAGGTGCTTTGACGGGCTCTGCTGGGCAACCGTGACACCCTTAGCTTGTGGGAGCAATTGGGAAGGAGGTGGAGGTCTTCTGGGCGGCGGGGGCACTTGACCTCGACTTTTTGCTTTTCATTTCTCGATGAGAGTCACCACTGCGTGAGCCGGTGACCAGTACTGAGAAGTTTGGGGCCATTTCAAAGAACGTGGCTGCCTCCTCTCTCAGAGCGACAAAATACAGCCTTCCTTCTGAGCTTGGCCGAAGTAGGGAATAGTGCTAAGACCAAGGGAGACGGGTCTGGAATGGGTAGTCCTCGGTTGGAACCTTGGCATCTCGGCAGGCATACAACTTCTTCGAGCCTCTGTTTCCTACTCAGTAGCCCAGATAGTGATACAGCCCACCCTGTAGGCCCCCACAGGGTTGAGGTTCTGAGGCTCAGAAGAGAGGGTCTCGGAGGGTGACATTGAGAACTGTGACATTCCACGTAAGCTGTGCAGTTAACTAACCCTCTGGGATCCAGTGTCTTCACTGTGCAGTGCTGAAATTCACAGGCCCGCCTGTTTGGGGAGAAAGCATTGATTCATCAACCACTCACAAGTTCTGTCTACACAAGTCCCCTTTGAGTGGTTGTGGGGTTGGCTTAATCAGGAAAAAAGTCCAAAAGTCCCAGTTAGTAAAGCAGTGAACCCAAAAGAAATCACTTTCTTTTCTTTGTGTCCCTCTACGGAGTTCTCATTTTCCTTTTGAGAGAATGGTCAGTTCTTGAGCTTCTCATGATTTTCATACCACCTAGTTTAATCAAGTCTAAAAAAGTGGTCTGCATTTCAGAGAATAGAATATTGGCTTCCAGTTGGGTTGTAGTGTTGAAAAAACTCTCCCAAATCCTTCGTGTCTAGCACTGGAAAAAGTTACAGGTAGGTTTGAGGTGAAAGGAATGTACTTCAGCACCTGGAAATAGCAACCTTGACTGCAGTCAGCATGAGTAAGGCAGGTGAAACTCCTGAGTGGTATGAGTTTGTAAACAACTCATGAGATGTATGAGGTGCTTGTTGCCAGACAAGCCTTAAATTTTAGGACATGCCGGTGACTCTGAATTGATCCTTCCTTAACCGCTTGGACATCAGGATCTGAGTTCAATAAAGTCCACGCATCCTTAGGAGATAGGCTATTTGAAATCAGAACTGCTTGGCAAATCCAGAACATTTACTTGTTAAACTCATGGAACATTTCAAGTTCATAAAAAGGTAGCTGTTAAGCAACTCTTTTTTTTTTTTCCCTAATGGAGGCTTCTGTAATTGTGGGACTTTTCATGGTTCCAGAGGGCCCAGCTGCTCTGGCAACATCTGCTTCCTCATGCTTTAGGAAGGAAGAGAGCCCTGGATGGGGTGGAGGGTGTGATGTCAGGGGACCTGAGTCCCGGCTCAGGCACTAACACTGTGTGCCTTTCACCAAATCACCCCAGGCCCGGGGACCTCAGGTTAGCGCTATGGGATTTAACTTACATGTCAGATTCATTGAAAAAATGAGAAAAAAGTGAAATGGAGAAATGACTTTTTATATAAATAGATTTTATTCTGTTTACAAAATTACTAAGTGATCATTATTTTTTAAAATACTCTTACATCAGAAGGAGAAAAACAAATACCGTATGCTAACACATATATATGGAATCTAAAAAAAAATGGTTCTGATAAACCTAGAGGCAGGACAGGAATAAAGACACAGACATAGAGAATGGACTTGAGGACATGGGGAGGGGGAAGGGTAAGCTGGGATGAAGTGAGAGAGTAACATTGACATATATACACTACCAGATGTAAAATACATAGCCAGTGGGAAGCAGCTGCATAGCACAGGGAGATCAGCTCGGTGCTTTGTGACCACCTAGAGGGGTGGGATAGGGAGGGTGGGAGGGAGATGTGAGAGGGAGGGGATATGGGGATATATGTATACATATATCCCCATATCCCCTCCCTCTCACATCTCCCTCCCACCCTCCCTATCCCACCCCTCTAGGTGGTCACAAAGCACCGAGCTGATCTCCCTGTGCTATGCAGCTGCTTCCCACTGGCTATGTATTTTACATCTGGTAGTGTATATATGTCAATGTTACTCTCTCACTTCATCCCAGCTTACCCTTCCCCCTCCCCATGTCCTCAAGTCCATTCTCTATGTCTGCGTCTTTATTCCTGTCCTGCCTCTAGGTTTATCAGAACCATTTTTTTTTAGATTCCATATATATGTGTTAGCATACGGTATTTGTTTTTCTCCTTCTGATGTAAGAGTATTTTAAAAAATAATGATCACTTAGTAATTTTGTAAACAGAATAAAATCTATTTATATAAAAAGTCATTTCTCCATTTCACTTTTTTCTCATTTTTTCAATGAATCTGACATGTAAGTTAAATCCCATAGCGCTAACCTGAGGTCCCCGGGCCTGGGGTGATTTGGTGAAAGGCACACAGTGTTAGTGCCTGAGCCGGGACTCAGGTCCCCTGACATCACACCCTCCACCCCATCCAGGGCTCTCTTCCTTCCTAAAGCATGAGGAAGCAGATGTTGCCAGAGCAGCTGGGCCCTCTGGAACCATGAAAAGTCCCACAATTACAGAAGCCTCCATTAGGGAAAAAAAAAAAAGAGTTGCTTAACAGCTACTATGGGGATATATGTATACATATAGCTGATTCACTTTGTTATACGGCAGAAACTAACACAACATTGTAAAGCAATTATACTCCAATAAAGATGTTAAAAAAAACTGTTATAGAAATACTCAATATAATAGTGAACATTCCTCATAGCCTTACACTGAGACAAAAAAATTACTGCTAGTGGTGTAGTATATATTCTCCAGATATTTTTCTTCACATATAAAAACACTTATTACCTAGATTTTTTTTTTTTTTACTTAAAACAGCAGGAATTTTTTACTATTTAAATTTAAAACACAGAATTAAGATGAAACTAGTCATGCTGTTCTGAGTCTTGCTTTTTATTACTTAACATGATGTCTTTCTATAGCACTATGTAAAGATCCACCTCATTCCTTTTTAAAAACCTCATTCTTTTTAAAAATGACAATATCCCAGTAACCAATATTATTGGAAAAAATTTATGTTGTTTGCATTCTTTTACTGTTATGAATTCTGCTACAATGATTAGCCTTGTTCTTTATCTTTCAGCAATTGGACAAATATTTTTGCATAATGAATTCTTAGAAGTGGAAGAACTGGAACATTTATGAGCTTTTAAATGTATTCATTTAACAGATGTGATTACCTGTGATATATCAGGCACTATTTGAGGTGTCGGGCCTATAGCAGTGAACAAAACACACAGTTCCTCCATGGCTCTGACACATGGTTTGTCAAATGATGATATAATTTCAGATTTAACTTTTTACTATATGTCAGATTCATTTGAAAATTGAAATGGAGAAATGACTGTTTTTTATAAAAAGGTATTTTTTCTGTTTACAAAATTATTAAGTGCTCATTATAAAAAGTGTATTACAGAAATGTGCAATATAGACAGCGAATGCCCTTCATAGCCTTACACTGAGACAGTTTCCAGATGGAGAAAAATAGTACAGAGGAGTGTGTGTGTTTGTAAAAATGGGGTGACTTTAAATGTCAATAGATATTGCCAAACTTCCCTCCAAAAATGATAATCTTGTTATGTTCCCACCAGCAGAGACTCATCATTTTTTTAAAAAAATTTATTTATTTAATTTTATTTTTGGCTGCGTTGGGTCTTCGTTGCTGCGCGTGGGCTTTCTCTAGTTGCGGTGAGCGGGGCTACTCTTCGTTGCGGTGCGTGGGCTTCTCATTGCGGTGGCTTCTCTTGTTGCAGAGCGCTGGCTCTAGGTGCGTGGGCTTCAGTAGTTGTGGCTCGTGGGCTTAGTCGCTACGCGGCCTGTGGGATCTTCCCGGACCAGGCCTCGAACCCGTGTCCCTTGCATCGGCAGGTGGGTTCTTAACCACTGCTCCACCAGGGAAGCCCAAGACTCATCATTTTTTAATTCATAATTCTAGGGCCAGTTGCTAACTGCTAACGGCAGAGATGCTTTTTTTTTTTGGCCGCACCGTGAGTGGCATGTGACCTTAGTTCCTGGACCAGGGACTCGAACCCTCGCCCCCTGCAGTGGAAGCACGGAGTCTTAACCACTGGACCACCAGGGAAGCCCAGAGATGCTTTTATTTCAGGAAAATTTATGTGAGACTCTGGGCTAAGTTTGTATTAGGTGTGTGTGTGTGTATATATATATATATATACACACACACACACATATAAATGGCACAGAACAGTGTATTCTTTTCTTAGGTTTTCGGACAGGAAAATTTATGTGAGACTCTGGGCTAATTTTGTTTTATGTGTGTGTGTGTATATATATATATATATACACACACACACACATATAAATGGCACAGAACAGTGTATTCTTTTCTTAGGTTTTCGGACTTTCTTCTCTCAGGATGAATTCATCATTTAGGAATCTTACTCTGCCTAAATCTGTGTCATACCATTTTAGAGCTCTACATCCTAAAAGTGTTTTTCCTTCCCCAACCCCCTCCCCAAGTGAGGTGTTTACATTAGTTGTGTGCCTGCTGGGATGTGTGTGTGTGAAGGTGGCGGAGGAGTCCCATGGCACAAACCATGGCTCTTTGCGGACTGGTGGCTCCTGTTCGTTGGGTCCATTGGAGCCAACTTCATCAGCCTCTGTTATGCCTGATGCTCGTTGGCATGGCAACACGCTCGGGGATGTTGTGAACAAAGCAGCTGGGGGACCTGGCCCTTCTTCTGGGTGGCTTGTGGAGAAAGCTGCTGACATAGGGGGCTTACTTGTTTTACTTACAAAGAGGTGATGTGGGGGAACATCTAAGAATTATCCTTTAATTGGAGTGCTGGAGGGTGAGGCATTCTGGTCTGTACGCAGCTGAGAGAATTGTACACGTGCTTCCCTGAAATTAATCTGTTTCAAAGCTAAACTAGAATAACATGATGAGCCAGACTGTGGTGCCGTCAGCCGTAGACTGTTTCTCAGAGAACTGGATTCTTTGGGAGATGACCTGTAGTAGGAAAATAGGATGGAAAAAGCTGAGTTTTGTCCCCTGGTTGTAATCACGGAGGAAGATGGACTCTGTAAGGATACTCTGATGTGGGGTTGTGTAATCTGCTTCTAGGTGAAAATCAAGAATGATGTTTAGACATGTTTTTAAAAAAATCTCCCCTCGTGTTGTCTTCAGTGCCTTTTCCTGTGGCCCCGTGCACCCCATTCCTTTTGCCAGAGCAGCCTGTCGTATCACTTCTTCCTTTGGCGCTTAGGAAGTGACCGAGATCACTTTAGCGTCACGGCACACACCATCACTGCGCCGGGTAGGCTGGGTCTGTACAGAGGTTGGAGGACTGGGTAGGAGCACATGAACTCATGCTCACCTTCCCTGAACCCGATGTGCTGACTCTGTATCTGTAGGTCAGTTGGGGTCAGTTTTCAACACTGAAAACAGGGCTGGCAGTTCTTGAAAACACAGGAGAATGGATCAGCCAGTTGTGCCCGGCTTCTTTCAGAAGTGGGGTTTCGGGTGGGACTGTGGTCTTTTGAAGAAGGGCGTTTGTTGGTTTCAGTTAGGGTTTCAGAACCTTTGCAGTTAAGAAACCACGTGGCATTACCTGGACCTGTTGGACACCGTCCCTTATGTAATGTGATTTGCAAACTCTAAAAGGTCATTGAGCAAGACCGTCCGCCTATCTGAAACCCCCACCAGCAAGGTCTCTGCCCCTGCTAGTGACGTCACCGTCCCCTGGTCCCCGAAGCTCTAAGGACAAAAGACATTTTCCACTTTCCCCTTGTCTTCACGCTGGGGTGCCTCCAGCACACAGTCCCAACAGTGTTTAGTCTTTGAATCTCCTTCCACCGTTGCCGTCTTATTGTGGCCCCTGTCATTTCCTGCTGTGCCAGCTCTCGAATTGGCCTCCCTGAGTCCCTAATTCTCCCTCCCCGCCCCACCCCGTCACTTCCCATGATCTGTCCATGGTACCATTGCTCACAAAGCCCAACTCTTATCAACCCTCCTTTGCTCAAGAATTTACAGTCACTCTCACTGTCTTACTGTTTTCTGTTAATTTTTCCTTCTTCTCCATCTGCTTCCACCAAGGATATGGAAGTGGCTTATAATGAAAGGAGTGTCATTCTCCCCATCCCTAATGGCAGTATGGGGGCTGGAGAAGAATGTGGATTCACTGAGAACAGAGAATTCCCCGTCATTTCCGCGAGTGTAGGCCAGCACATAGAATAGTGCCGGGCAGGAAGTGGGCCCTCAGAAATACTAACTGGATGAGTGGCGGGTGAGTGCTTATGGTTCCTCCCTGCCAAGTGTACTGCCGAGCTTTCTCCTGCATATTGACTGAGGTGCCAATACTGGGTCTGATCTATGTTTTCTAAGATTATTCTAAGATGCAATATGAACTTTTTGTAGGATTTTAGTTTCCATCTAGGTGTGAAATTTTAAATGTTTCAAGTTCCTCCTGCCATTGATAGTTTATTCAATCATTATTTTTTAATTGAAGGAGAGAAAGAACTTGTGTACTGCCCCTCCATCGTAGTATTCTTTGTCTTTCTGGATATTTCTAGATCAGTTACCTGGATGCCAAAAACATGAATAAATTTGTTTATTTTAAAAATTCTAATGAAATGAATAAAAGAGATCTAATCTAACCTTTGAGTGTCTGTTGTATGTCAGGTATTTCATATCTCATGTGATGATCATAACACTGTGAGGATGGTGAGCGAGGAGACCGAGGCTGAGTAAGCGACGTGCCCAGGGTCCCGTGGTGTGTAGGTGGCACATCTGGGGTTTGAACCAAGGTCTGTCTACCCACAAGGCCCATGTTCTTTTCATGGCTCAACTGGGTTTTATTTTTGGTTTGTTGAATTTCAAGGCCCACACCCTCCTCAGCAAAACCAAGAACCGTGGAAAGAACCTAGTAATTGAGAGAAGGTTCCAGGAGGCAGGTAATTGTACCAAAAGACAGTCAAGAGAAGTCATTGTGATGGAGCACAGAATTCATCTCAGAGCTTCGTGGAAGGCAAGGAAAGAAGGACAGGAGTCACAGCAAACATGATGGAAAAAAGGAAGCGCATCAGTTTATCCCAAGAAGCGCTTTTCCTTGGGGCTTCATATAACGGTCACTGAGTAAGGCAGGGGGCAGCAGCCTCCATACTCAGCAGGCGTTTGAAGAGCCCCTCGTGTGTACCAGGCCCCCTGTGAGGTGCTGGGACTGCACTGTGTGTGGACAAGATCGACAGGATTAGATAGATGGCTTAGGCCAGGATGGAGGGAATGTTCTAAAGAACAGAGGAGTGTGGCCACAGGTCACCCTTTCTGGGACCCACTGGGGTAAAGGCAGCGAACTTCAGACTCCCTTATAATACTGTCAGGGCAGCTCTTTGGGGGATGGGAGCCAGAGAATAGACCCAGAGTGGTGTATTTTATCAGGCAGGGGTAGAGCAGGGGAATCTGGGAGAGCGAGCGCGGAGAGACCCTTTGCCAGAGGTGGAAGGCAGACAGTCCACAGTGGAGGCCCTGAGGCTCTCAGCGCATCCTCCACGCTGTGTCCGGCTATTTTGCCGTGAAAGTTGGAAAGCCCGGCTTGGCTTCTTGCCCCTTATCGGGTGACTGCAGGCAGGGAGTTCTCAGAAGGTAGCACTGGGTATGGTTCAGTGCTCCCGGCTGAAGGGCCAGCATTCTGTACCAGCGAGTGGGGAGCGAGAGAGATCCCGGAGCTTTTGTGGATTCAGTCACGCAGCAGGTAGATGGTGAGCACTGTGTCATGCCAGGTCTCCTGAGCACGAGCGCTACTGAAATGCAGCCCCAGCCAGACACCAGCCCAGCAATGCTGTCACCTGATGGCATAGTCAGGGTATTAAACTGCCAGATGAACCCCAGGCCAGGCAGTGAGGTGGCTTCTGTCTGTAGCTTGGCCATGTTCTAAAAAGGTGGTGAAGGGCATGCAGATGGATGATTGAGTGGCTCTGATGCCAGTGGGTCTGGGTTTGAATCCTGCTTCTAACGCCTATCAGCTCCCCGACTCTGGACAAGGCACTCTAATCTCTGTGCTAATTACAGCTCCTGTACCTCAGAGCGTTGCTGTAAGGAGGGCATTAAGTAGTAGAAAGTCATAGTGTGAATGCTTCATACCTGGTAACGGCTGTCACAATTAGTATTTATTTAGAAAAAAATAGATACCATGGCAGGTGGGGACCTAGGGATAAGATAGTGTATAGCTGCTCAAGGCTATTTGGATTTGTCCCGAGTTTCCTGATGTCCAGAGCAAAGGGTGGGGGGCACATCAGGGGTGGGAGTGGCTGCTGATGGGTACAGAGATTTCCTTTGGGGGGCGGGGGTGATGAAAATGTCCTGGGGTTAGCTCGTGGTGCTGCTTGTGCAATGGGTGAACATACTGAAAACCACTGAATCGTACACTTTAAAATGGTGAATTTCGGGGGGCGGGGCGTGAATTATATCTCGATTTTTTAAAAAATAAATATTTATTTATTTTTGGCTGCGTTGGGTCTTCGTTGCTGCGCACGGGCTTTCTCTAGTTGCGGCGAGCGGGGGCTACTCTTCGTTGCGGTGCGCGGGCTTCTCATTCGGGTGGCTTCTCTTGTTGCAGAGCACGGGCTCTAGGCGCGCAGGCCTCAGTAGTTGTGGCACGTGGGCTCAGTAGTTGTGGCTCGTGGGCTCTAGAGCTCAGGCTCGGTAGTTGTGGCGCACGGGCTCTGTTGCTCTGTGGCATATGGGATCTTCCCGGACCAGGGCTCGAACCTGGGTCCCCTGCCTTGGCAGGCGGATTCTTAACCACTGTGCCCCCAGGGAAGTCCCAGTATATCTCGATTTTTAAAAATCAGGTTTATCGGTCTCAAGTCCCTGAGCAGCTAGACTCTCACTAGTTCTGCTACTGAGTCCCCATCACCTCGAGCGAGTTGTGCACACCTGCGGCAGGCACATTCACTGTTCACGGCGTCTTTCTGTCCCCACCCTCCCGTCCCTTAGCCCTCTGGAAGCTAACCTCAGCTAACGCCCTGTGAGTGGGAGCGCAGTGTGTCCCCTCTGCCCTGAAGCATTTAAGGTCTGAGACCAGTCCCTCCCAGTCTTCTCCCCGTCACAGAAGCCCTGCAAGTTACATGTTGAGTTGGTGGCATCACAAGGAAAAAGCTGCTTGAAGCACCAAGTCCCCTTAAGGAGGCCAAGAGCCTGGCCGAGACACCTGGCCTCCACTGGACATCGTGTAAACGTATGCATTACATGACTTGGGGCATAGGGCAGGGCTGGGAGGAAGACACCTTTCCCCGGTGCTGTGGCCTGTGTCCTCATGGCCCCTCCCTCATGCGTGCTGTGTGATGTGGGTCTTTTCTAACCGAAGTCACAGCCGATGCACTGGAACCCGAGTGTGTCCCCACTGCTGGCTGCAGCCGAGTTCACAGCCCTGTCTGTCAGCGGGAGCATTAAACTCAGCCTCTGGGAGCATGTCGAGTGACTGAGTGTACCTGCCCCAAGTGACGGCGTGGTATAACGTCAGGCCAGCATTTTGTATTCCTCCCCCGCTAAGAGAACACGGTCAGGCGGTCAAAAACTCTCGGCAGCTCCCGGTTTCGTGCGGGTGGCGTAATAATCGTGGACACTTTTACAGACGCCATGAGACAGTCCTCTATCCCCATGGGGTCTGGTTCTTAGCGACTCGCTCATGCTGTTCTGTTGTGAACTTAGATGACCCCACTGCCCACATCCTACCATTTACAAGCACGGTGTGACTCTGCAGGCAGAGATCGCCGAGATGACCTTCCGTTGGTGCTCCGACACTCTTGATTGACACCAGCCTTTAACGCGTGGCAGTGGCCTAATGTCAAGGCGAAATGCAGGCAGAGCTGGGGATCAAAACAGTGCCATCGGGCTTCCCTGGTGGCGCCGTGGTTGCGCGTCCGCCTGCCGATGCAGGGGAACCGGGTTCGCGCCCCGGTCCGGGAGGATCCCACGTGCCGCGGAGCGGCTGGGCCCGTGAGCCATGGCCGCTGGGCCTGCGCGTCCGGAGCCTGTGCTCCGCGACGGGAGAGGCCACAACGGTGAGAGGCCCGCGTACCGCAAAAAAAAACAAACAAAAAAACCCCCAAAACCAAAACAAACAGTGCCATCGAAGGCCCGAGCCTGACGGCAGTCTGGCCTGACCTCGATAAAAGCTGGCCCCTGGGAAGTGCGTGGCCACGTGTCTATCCGCCGTCCTCCGTCAGCACCTCCGTCACCGTGCGGAGCTGCTGCCCGCGGCAGCCTTATGTGGCTCCTGTCCTCGCCCCACCGCGGCAGAGACTCCATCTTCGCTGAAGGGCACCGTCTCCTGCTGGCCAAACGTGGGGTGACAGGCCAGCCTGGGAACCAACCAGGACGATGATGAGCCAGGAGTTGGGCCACCCCCTTGCTCATCTGCAGGTAGATGATGACTAGAGCTGTGACAGGAAGTGACAGAGAGGGTCTCGTATGGCCCTTAAATCTCCCTCTTTGAGTTGCTGGCTGTGGGCCCTTCAGTGATTTTCTGGTTCCTTAGGTCTTCAAGTCCGTGTCTGTAAAAATGGGTGAAATATTTATCTAAACAGGCTAATCATAAGAGTCAAAAGAAAGTGGTTGTGTAAAGCGCCTAGCGCGGTGCTCAGCACGTGGCGGCCGTGGGGTCGGGGCTGTCCCCGTGCCTGCCACCTGCTTAGTGAGCAGGCAGCACACGAGGTGCTGAGGAGGACTCTGCAGCCTCTCTCCCCTGCAGTGCTCAGTGCTGGGTTTTTGAGAATCACGGTGCTGACTCAGGTGATGAGGAGGACATAACTTGAGCTTCAGGAGCTCATAAGCAGGTCAGAGAAGCGGACGGGGAGGTAACTGTCTATAAACCGAGGCAGAGGCTGCCAGGTGCCGGAGCTCAGTGTGAGCGTGAAGCCGGCAGCCAAGGTTTTATGGAGGAAGTAGCGTTCGAGTTAACCCGTTCAGATATAGCTTGGATGGCTACGGAAAGAAAGGGGAGAACGTTCTTAGGAAGGAAAACAGTGAAGCAGAAACAGGCAGCAGTGTATGAGGTGTGTCTAGGGGAGCTGATAGGAAGGCCTCACAGTAAGGATGCTACTGGATTTTTTTTTTAAAACTCTTTTTTAAAAGCAATTTTTGACTTACAGAAAAATTGCAAAAATATTGGGTTGGCCAAAAAGTTCGTTCAGTTAGCGAATACATTGTTCAATAAAATTCTTGGCGAAAATGAAGAATGTGTCTTTTATTTATTTTTTAACTAGTTAATTTATTTACTATTTATTTTTGGTTGCATTGGGTCTTTGTTGCTGTGCACGGGCTTTCTCTAGTTGCAGCGAAAGGGAGCTACTCTTCGTTGCGGTGCACGGGCCTCTCATTGCAGTGGCTTCTCTTGTTGCGGAGCACGGGCTCCAGGCGCGAGGGCTTCAGTAGTTGTGGCTCGTGGGCTCTAGAGCACGCGCTCAGTAGTTGTGGCACACGGGCTTAGTTGCTCCGTGGCATGTGAGATCTTCCTGGACCAGGGTTTGAACCCGTGTCCCCTGCATTGGCAGGCGGGTTCTTAACCACTGCGCCACCAGGGAAACCCGTGTCTTTTATTTTTACTTAAAACTGAATGAACTTTTTGGCCAACCCCAATAGTTCAGAGTTTTCTTATATTTCTCACCCAGCTTCCCCTGAAGCTGGGTTAGCTTGTTAGCATCTTGCAAAATTATAATAAAGTCAGCAAGAACAGGCAATTAAGATTGGTAGAGTATCATTAACTATAAACCAGGGCTCGACAGACCTTTTCTGTAAAGGGTCAGAGAGTGAGCACTTGAGGCTTTGTGGGGCCAGAAGGTCTCTGTCACGGCTCCCGAGTCTGTTGTTTTAGCAAGAAAGCAGCCATAGATCATCTGTAAATGAATGAGCATGACTGTGTTCCAGTAAAACTTTGTTTTCGAAAGTAGTCAGCAGGCTAGGCTTGGCCTGCAAACCATAGTTTACCAGCCCCTGAACGAAACCCTGCCCCTCATTAGAGTTTCACCAGTCTTTCCTCTCATCTTCTCTCTGCTCCAGGATCCTACCCAGGACCCCACCTGGCACTGAGTCGTCATGCCTCCTGAGTCCCCTCCAGTCTGTATCAGTTCCTTCTCCTTTCATAACCTTGATGCTTTAGGAGAGGGCTGGTCCATCATTTTGTAGAATGCCCCTAACTTTGGGTTTTGTTTTGTTTGTTTTAATATCTTTATTGGAGTATAGTTGCTTTACAGTGTTGTATTAGTTTCTGCTGTACAGCAGAGTGAATCAGTTATATGTATACGTATATCCCCATATCCCCTCCCTCTTGAGCCTGCCTCCCACCCTCCCTATCCCACCCCTCTAGGTCGCCACAAAGCACCGAGCTGATCTTCCCGTGCTATGCAGCAGTTTCCCACTAGCCATCCATTTTACATTTGGTAGTCTCACTTTGGGTTTGACCAGTGCTTTCTTGTGATTGGAGCGAGGTTATGCATTTGTGGCAAGAACACCACAAAACTGGTGGTGTGTCCTTCTCAGTGCCTTGTCTCAGGGGCTCATTACAGTTGATGCCTGCCTTGACCTCTTGGTTAGGTTGGTGTCTGCAGGGTTTCTCCACTGCAAAGTTTCTATTTTTCCCTTTGTAGTTAATAAGTATCTTGGAGGAAATACTTTGAGACTATGTAAATCCTGTCCTCCCCACCCTACCCCACCTCAGGACTTTTTGCCCACTGATTTTAACACATCCATTGGTAGATCTTGTCTGCGACAGTTCTTAACTGTGATGTTTGTCTAATGGTAATTCTCTATTTTCCTCTTTCCTTCTACATTTATTAGTTGGAATTCTACCGTGGGGAAGCGTTGTTCTTTTTCTCCCATTTGTTTATTTCATTATTTATATCTGGACTCATAGATGTTTATTTGTTCTATGGTTAAAAACTGCACTAGCAGTGAACAATCCAAAGAGGAAATTAAGAAAACAATTTCATTTATAGTAGCATCAAAAAAAAATAAAATACTGAGGAATAAATTTAAACAAGGAGGTGTAAGACTTCTACACTAAAAACTGCAAAACATTGCTGAAAGGAAATAAGACTTAAATGGAAAGACATTCATCTTCCTGGATTGGAGGACTTAATATTGTTCAGATGACATTATCCTCGTGCTCCCCACCCCCACAAAGCAATGTACAGATTCAGTGTGATCTCTATCAAAATCCCAGTGGCTTTTTATGCAGAAATGGAAAAGCTGATTCTAAAATTCCTATGGAATTGCAGGGAACCCCAAATAGCCAAAACAATCTTGAAAAAGAACAAAATTGGAAGACTCATTAATTTCAAAACTTATTTCAAAGCTACAGTAATTAAGACAGTGTGGTACTGTCATAAGGATAGACAATGGATAGGTCAATGGAATAGAATTGAGAATCCAGAACTTAACTCATACATATATGGTTAATTGATTTTTTTTTCCACAAGGGTGCCAAGGCCATGCAATAGGGGAAAAAATAATCCTGAGACAACTGTATATCTGTATGCAAAATAATGAAGTTAAACCCTTACCCCACACCGTATACAGAAATCAACTGAAGATGGATCAAAGACCTAAATGTAAGAGCTGAACTATAAAAATCTTAGAAGAAAACATAGGGGTCAATCTTCATGACCTTGGATTTGGCAATGGTTTCTTAGGTATGACACCAAAATCACAAGCAACAAAAGAAAAAAAAACCAGATAAATTGGACTGTTATGGACTGAATATTTGTGTCCCCTTAAAATTCATATGTTGAAATCCTAACCCCCAATGTGATGGTATTAGGTGGGGCCTTTGGCTGGTAATTAGGTCATGAGCATGAAACCTTTGTGAATGGGATTAGTACCCTTATAAGAAGAGACATGAGAGTTTGCTTCCTGTCTGCTCTCCGCCATGTGAGGATACGAGAAAGCAGCTGTCTGCAAGCCAGACAGTGGGCTCTCACCACACACTGGATCTACTGATGCTCTGATCTTGGACTTGCCAGCCTGCAGAACTATATAAATGTTTGTTGTATAAGCTACATAGTCTGTGGTATTTGTTATGGCAGCCTGAGCTTAGACACAGACTTGCTGTTTCTGTAGCTGGATAACTTAGATCTTATTCATCAGTCTGCTGACCTGTTCCTTTTTCAGAAACATAGATACCATCCAAAAATTTTTCTGATATCCTTGTTTTTAACTGTTGTGGCTCGTGAATCCAAGCAGCTGAGTTTGATACACGTTCACTGCCACCTCCTTCAAGAACTAGCTCATCTTCCTCGGCTTGAGATAGTGAACAAGCAACGCCTGGCCTCATCCGAACCCTGCGGATATATTTTTTGCCCAAGAAAATTTGGATTTCAACAAGAAGACTATTCTTTTGAATGATAGTGTGGACGGGGAAGTGAGAGTTCAGAGACCGCATCTTGTAACGGAAGCCCAGTGTGACACCCTTGATCGTGTTCTGTATGTGACTACAGATAGTGCCAGCGATAGCCAGGTCCTTTCTGTTTCCCCACCATTCGTCACCCTGGAGCCTCTTTCTTTTTCCAAGGAGGCCGAGTTCTACATTAATGTGATTGAAGACCCTCCACAGGGTGCCCCTGGGGCCCTCCACAATAACAGTGTGTCCCTTCAGAGTGATGTCCACGTTTTCTGGAGTGTTAATAGTCTGTAAAACTGGGCTTCATCCCCGCAGTAGATGCAGCAGAGGGGACACAGCTTTTTTTTTTTTTTTTTTTTTGGCCACACCACACAGCTTGTGAGATCTTAATTCCCCAGCCAGGGATTGAACCCAGGCCCTTGGCAGTGAGAGCATGGAGTCCTAACCACTGGACCGCCAGGGAAGTCCTGACATGGCTTATTTTAATCTGCTTCTGCCCTGAAGAATACGAAAGGGAGAGAGAAGTAATCCACCAAGGTTCTTTGAGTGCCTATGCAGTTTTACCCATATTATCCTCCCAGTAGCCCTTTCAGAGTTATCAGTGATGATGATTCTCCATTTTAGATAGGAAAGCAGCTGAGGGAAGTTGAGTTTTGCCCAAAGTCATATAACTGTAAGTGGCAGAGCAATTTTGAACTCGTTTTTATTTTTCTTTAGACCTATGCCCCCATTTTCCCTTTAGGCCCTTCTGGATCCTCTTCGCCCCCCGCCCCCCCCATCACTGCCATTTTGCACCCTCTCCCATCAGGAAGCCATCCTAAGCCAGCCTCTGCCCAACCGTGAGCTGCTCTGGCCAGAATCTGTACTGTTCATTTTGGCAAGGAAGTAACTGTGTGCCTTGTCTCTTTCCATAGAAGGGCAGGGGACATCCCCTGACCTAGTTTGTCTTCGCCTGTTTAGCTGGCAGGGTGCTGGGCACGTGACCTACCTGATGGACGTGGAAGAGCCACTTTTGACATGAGTGGAGTGTTTCTCCTCAAGGCAATTTCACTTTGGACAGTTGTCTTCAAATCAACATCACCATCGATATTTCTATGATACTTTGCGGAATGTTTCCACAAGCATCATTTGTGCAAAAGCCAAACAAGGATTAAAAGCCCACCTTGTTGGCCAAGGCTCAGTGAGAAGTAATTTGCTAAGGTGGTGGTCAAGCCAGTCCCCAAATTTGGTTCTCTGAACTGCTGCCAAGTCCCACACCCTTTTCACTAGGTCCCCCTGCCCCAGTTTTTCTGTTTTATAATCCAACGGACTGGAGAGAAATCAAAGAAAAGATGGGGCTATTTGCTTCCCCTCAATGTTATGGTCCCTTCTCTGTGAAACCACTTCTAGTTAGAAAAGTCATGATTTTTAGTTGAAATTCGAATATTACTTTCGGAAAGTAGTCTTGGTTTCCTATGATATGTCTGAAAAGTAGAGTCATATTTCCAGAGTCAACAGATGATTAAAAAAAAAGTAGTTACTCCCTTTCTCTAGGGGATACTAAATGGAGGCGTTTGGAAATTTGATGTAATACTATCATTGTGAAGGAATAAATAAAAAAAGGTAGGTAGGTTTTTATTTATTTTGTTTTGTTTTATTTTCCTGTTAAGATGGTTTGGAACAAGGACAGGTTACTCTTCACGCCAGAGCAGACAGGTGAGTTTGGATAGAGGTGCCATCACCTTTCCATTCTGGCCGGTGGAAGTTGACAAAGACTGAGCTGACCTTGTCTGCTGATGGTAGAAAAATGCGGACAGAGGAGCACTGGGGTTTGGCAGGGGTTCCAAGTGCTAACCTGTGTGTTCTTAAAGCCCAGAAGAGCTGTTGCTGTGCCTTTCTGAGTCATTTCAGACCTTCCGAGCTCTCTTCTGGTCTGCCCTCTGCCAGGCCCCGTCTCCTGTCTCCTCACAGCAGCTTCTGGGGCCTGTGTCCACGCCCCCCCCACCCCACCTTCCATCCCTTTAGTTAGAGGACTTGTATTGCATCAGGGACCAGGACCCAGATGTAAGTCAAGCCGAGCCCATCAAGAATGGTTGAAAGGTGATGAATTGAGCCTCAACGTTCTCCTGTTGGCAGGGCTTGGGGGCAGGGCAGTGGGGGAGGGAGGGGTGGTGGTCCTTTCACTGCGGCTCAGCCTGAGGCAGGTCTCTGGACGAGTCCTCTGATGGCTCAGGTTCCCTGAAAGGCGGGATGGGGCAGACTCTGGGAGCTCTAGACGTCCGAACCCAGATGCTTACTTTCCTCTCAGTAAGGGTCGGGTTTCTCCAGAGCTTTTGGGTGTCTCCAGACCATATCTCTCTAAACTCTTGAGGAAATCCAGGAGTTTCTGGGAGTCACCCAGACTGTGCTTTCCCGGGATTCTGGTTCTTTCTTTCCAAGTCACCCACTGCCCTGCCTTGACGGTCTCCCCTCCAGCCATCACACCGAGGCTTCCAGGGGCAGAGCTGACGTGTTCTGGCATTTACCCACATCCTCCTGGGTGTAGCGCATCCAGAACACGAGGCGCAGGACAGAACAGTAGTTAACAACGTCTTTCCTTATGCAGGTGTCACACCAGGCACGTGTGTTGTCTTATATAATTTCAGCAACAGCCCCTATGAAGTAGTAATATTATCCTTGTTTTACAAATGAAGACACTGAGGCTCACAGAGATTTTAAGATTCGCGTGTGTGTGTGTAAATGTCATGACGTAAGGAGTTTAAACGTATGATCTGTTTTTAGACACAAATCATCGGTAAATGATTATTGAAATGTGCTTTCCCAGGACTCTGGTACTTTCTTTCCGGGTCACCCACTGCCCTGCCTTGACGGTCTCCCCTCCAGCCATCACACCGAAGCGGGCTCAGGGGGCTAAGGAGCAGGTGATGAGTAACTCACAGCAGGAGGAGAGCTGAGAGGTGGAACTAGCGTGTCTCCAGGCTGTGGTCCCCAGTTTGGCGTGTGGTTGTGACCTGGGCCAGCACCTCCCGCTGCCCACTCTTCCCACTTAGTACCGCAGAGGGTCTCGTTTACCGGGTATGGTTTCCGTGGTGGAAAGGGCCCATCTTGTCTGTACATCCATCTCTCCAATTTCTTCTCTTTGCCCGTCCTTCTGGGGCACAGGTGTTCTGGCCTCCCTGGAGTGCTTATTGATTCTTATATGTAGGGGTTTTTTTGTTTTTGTTTTTTAAAGAATCGATTTTATTTATTTTTGGTTGTGTTGGGTCTTCGTTGCTACGCGCAGGCTTTCTCTAGTTGTGTTGAGTGGGGGCTCCTCTTCATTGCAGTGCGCGGGCTTCTCATTGCAGTGGCTTCTCTTGTTGCAGAGCACGGGCTCTAGGCGCGTGGGCTTCAGTAGTTGCAGCACACGGGCTCAGTAGTTGTGGCTCATGGGCTCTAGAGCACAGGCTCAGTAGTTGTGGCGCACGGGCTTAGCTGCTCCGCGGCACGTGGGATCTTCCCGGACCAGGGCTCGAACCGTGTCCCCTGCATCAGCAGGCGGATTCTTAACCACTGCACCACCAGGGAAGTCCCCATGTTTTTGTTTTTTTACCTTGCTTCCCTCCCAGGCTTCTGGGGATGCAGTGCTTTGTGGAGTTACTCTCACCTCCCCAGGTTAGCAATATGTCTTGCAGAGGGAAGGCTGCAGAGAAACGTTGAAAATAAATTGCTTTTTGGAAAATAATTTGACAGTGAGTCAAGAGTCCTAAAAATATTTATTCCCTTTGATTCGGAAATATTTCTAAGATATATTCAGAAACTGAATAATCAGAGGCTCACAAAGATTTATCTTGAGAAGATATCAGTCATCCTGTTTATGGTGGTGTTGTTTATAATAGTGAAAATATCCAGTAAGCTGCTCTATATTCATAGGCTGGAAGGACATTTGAGATTTTTTAAGCTTCGCAATTTAATAAATGAAAAAAGAAGGACAAAATTATATGTAGTATAAAACCAATAATGTTAAAAATAAATATATTTTACAATATACATGTAAAAAGTAGGTGGGACAAAAACAAATAGGTGTTTGGATTATGTTTTCTTTAACTTTATGGTTTTAAATTTAGCATATTTTCTTCAGTAAGCGTGTATTTATTTATTTATTTATTTATTTTTGTCTGCGTTGGGTCTTTGTTGCTGCGCGTGGGCTTTTTCTAGTTGCAGCAAGCGGGGGCTACTCTTTGTTGCGGTGTGCCGGCTTCTCATTGCAGTGGCTTCTCTTGTTGCGGAGCACAGGTTCTAGGCGTGTGGGCTTCAGTAGTTGTGGCACGTGGGCTCAGGGGTTGTGGCGCATGGGCTCAGTAGTTGTGGCTCGCAGGCTTAGTTGCTCTGCGGCATGCGGGATCTTCCCGGACCAGGGCTCGAACCGTGTCCCCTGCATCAGCAGGCGGATTCTTAACCACTGCGCTACCAGGGAAGCCCCAAATGTATTTATTTTTAACTTTTTTATTTTGAAATAGTTTCAGATTTACAGAGGAGTTGCAAAAATAGTGCAAAGAATTTTTGAATATTCTACACAGATTCCCCAAATATTACCATGTTACCTTATACTCTCACTCTGTCTTTTAAAATTGAAGTGTAATTGACCTACAGCTCTATGTTAGTTCCAGGTGCACGATATATTCTATACATTACATAATATTTCTATACATTACAAAATGATCATCATGATAAGTCTAATTACCATCTGTCAGCATGCAAAGACACTACAATATTATTGGCTCTGTTCTGCATGCTGTGCATTTCATTCCCGTGACTCGTTAATTTTGTAACTGGAAGTTTGTTCCTCTTAATTTCCCTCAGCTATTTCATTCATCCCCCCGCCACCCGCCCTCTCCTCTGGCAGCCACCTGTTTGTTCTCTGACTCTGAGTCAATTTCTGTTTTGTTTTTTAGATTCCACATATAAGTGAAATCATATGGTACTTGTTTCTCTGTCTGACTTATTTCACTTGGCACAGTGCCCTCTAGGTCCATCCATGTTGTTGCAGATGGCAAGATTTCATTCTTTCTGATGGCTGAGTAATGTCCATTTTATACATATACCGTCTCTTCTTTATCCATTCATCTATGGATGGGCACTTAGGTTGCTCCCGTATATTGGCTGTTGTAAAAAATGCTGCGGTGAACAGAGGGGTGCATATATTTTTTAAAATTAGTGTTTTTATTTTTTTTTGGGAAAATACCCAGAAGTGGGATTGCTGGAGCATCTGGTAGTCCTATTTTTGGTTTTGTAAGGAACCTCCGTAGTGTTTTCCGCAGCGGCAGCACCAGTTTACATTCCCACCAACAGTGCACGAGGGTTCTTTTTTCTCCACATCCTCGCGAATGCATGTCTCTCTCTCTTTTTATCATGTCTTTTCCTGACCTTTTTGAGAATAAGTTGTACATATGGACATATGAATTACTCTTAAGTACCTCAGTGTTTCGTTTCTAAAATTCAAGGGCACTTTCTTACATAGCCGTAGTGTAATGATCAATATCAGGAAATTAACATTGATATACTATGTTGTCTAATCATAGCAGTTATTCAGATTTCCCACTAATGTCTTTTACAGCAAAAAAAAAAACCAACTTTTTTTTTTCCCTTGGTCCAAGATTGCACTGAACTGTAACCACTCTTCAGTTTCCTTTGATCTGGAGCAGTTCCTCAGTCTTTTTTTTATCTTTCATGACCTTGACATTTTTCAAAAAGTCAGGCCGTCTCTTTATAGAATGTCCCTCAGTGTGGATTTGTCTGATGTTTCCACGTGATAAGATTCAGATTATATGTTTTTTGGGCAATATCACAGAACTGGTATTTTGTCCTTGTCCCAGTATTGGGCTTTGATCCCTTGGTTATGGTGGTGTTAGCCAGGCTCTCCACCAGGAAGTTCTGGTTTTTTTCTGATGGAATCAATAGCTTCTCATCAGACTTTTACCCACAGGTTTTAGCACTCACGATTCTTGTCTGAAACAGTTATTACTATGGTGGTTGCCAACTGGTGATGTTCTAAGCCCTTCATTCTTTCTGCATTTGTTAGCTCACATTCTACTCTAAGGAAGAACTTTCCTTTCTCACCTATGTTTTTATTTATTCATTTATGTATTTATATCAATATTGACTCTTGCATTATTTTTTTACCCTTTGGGTTATAGTCTGTCGCTGACGGTGTTTATTTTAATGCTCAAGTTGTCCCAGATTTCCCAGTCAGAACGCCCTCATGTAGATTCCTGTGTTCTTTAGCCATGTCCCTGTCTTTCTTCAAGCCCTTCCTTACCCTTTGGCACAGCAAGGTGATCCAGGTTCATCCACTACTTTTCCTGCCCTTATTCTCAAGTCAGCCATCTCTCCAAGGAGCCCTGGTTTCTTTGGATGGAGAATGATGTTTAGAAACCAAGATTTGGGTGCTAGATGGCTCCTTGCTCCTAGGGTATCATTACCTCTAGGCCCTCTCAGCAGACAAAACTAGGAAATACACACAAAACATATGCATTTCTACGTCCATCTTTATATATTAAGAAACCATTGTGTACACTGATATCTCCAGTTTCAGTCCAGCCCCACAGCGTTCATTCCCCAGTCTCTCTTCCCATATTTGTACCTCCCTCCTTCAGCAGTAAGAAGTCCAGCTCCCATGTATTTAATTTCAGAAGTAACACGTGAATACCAACCATCTCCTTATAAAGAACAGACAAAGCAAAAGTCCCTTTAGACACCCCCAATCATATTCTAGGTGTTTCCTAGAGGAAATCACTATTGTATATATCTTCCTGGATCATATTTCTGGAGAAATACCTGATTTTTCTTTTATTTCATTAACAGTTTCCTAATGAAAATATAACTTTCTTTTTTATTTAATATATTTTGTCAGTGTTGCAATGAGAGTACCATTAGCTCCGCGTAACTATTTTTTAACTGTTGCATAGCATTCCATTACTTGGAATGGAAAACATAAGCATCCAGTTTGGGGCTGGTATAAGCAGTGCTGGGCTCAGTGAGAGGCACAGTTCAAGAAGAGAGTCACCAGACCCAAGGATCTGGGCATTTTTTTTTCCCCATAAGAAAACAGCTTTAAAAATATTTTTCTGATTAGGTAAATAGCCATTATTTTAAAAGAAGTAAGTAATACATTAAAAATAAAGTGGGGGGCTTCCCTGGTGGCACAGTGGCTAAGAATCCGCCTGCCAATGCAGGGGACACGGGTTTGAGCCCTGGTCTGGGAAGATCCCACATGCCGCGGAGCAACTAATCTTGTGCGCCCACAACTACTGAACCTGCGCTCTAGAGACTTTGAGCCACAACTACTGAGCCCATGTGCCACAACTACTGAAGCCCATACGCCTAGAGCCCGTGCTCCGCAGCAAGAGAAGCCACTGCAATGAGAAGCGTGCGCACTGCAACGAAGAGCAGCCCCCGCTCGCCACAAGTAGAGAAAGCCCCGTGCACAGCAACGAAGACCCAACGCAGCCAAAAATAAATAAATAAATAAATTTATCTTTAAAATAGTAATAATAAAATAAAAATAAAGTGGGGGATAAAATTAAAATCTCACCCCTGAGATAATATTTTGGTAATCCTTTCACATATCATCTTATGTTTATACATACATAAATATGTTTACATCATTGAGCCATAGTACCTATGTTGCTGTATTGTGGATACTTATTTTGCAGTGTGACTTATATACAGTGTATATACTTATATACAGTATGATCTTTAATGATGAATTCTTACGTAGATAAACTCCCCGGTAACTACCACCACAGATAAGCTACTGCACATAGTCCAGCATGCCAGAACCTTCCCTTGTGCCTCTTCCTCCACTTATGACCCTTGACCCAAAGGTAACCACTGTTCTGACCTCTGTCATCATAGATTTTTTGCCTTTTCTTGAAGTTCAACTATAAATGGAATCCTACAATAAGGTACTCTCCTGTGTTCAGCTTCCCTTCTTCAGTGTTACATCTGCGAGATTCATCTGTGTTACGGCGTGCAATAGTTCATTCTTTTTCATGTCTGTGGGTACTTAATACTTCTTCTTGTTTACTTCTTGTCATTCAAAGAGTTTTTCATAGTAGTAACAGCTACACTTATTACAGCACATACACTGTGCTAGGCACTGTTCTAAACCGTTTACAAGTTCAGCTTGTTTAATCCTCACAATAACCCAGTGAAGTGGATACTACTATTATTATAATAACATGTCCATGACTCTTTATCAGGTTGAAGAAGTTCCCTATTATTCCTAGTTTACTGAATTTTTTCATCATGAATAGATGTTGAATTTCTCCATCCATTGATGATCAGGTGGGTTTTTTAAAAACCTGTTTATATAGTGAATTACATTGATGTTTGGATATGGAACTAACCTTGTATTCCTGGAGAAAACTCCGTTTGATCATGACATAGCATCCTTTTTACATATTGCTCAATTTAATTGACTAATAGTTTAGATTTTTGCATCTGTGTTCACAAAGCATGTTGGTCTGTAGCCTTCTTTTTTGTACTGTCTCTGTCTGGTTTTGGTATCAGAGTAATACACACCTCATAAAAGAGTTGGGAAGTCTTCTATTTTCTGAAAGAATTTGTACAGAATTGGTATAATTTCTTCCTTAAATGTTTGATATAATTCACCAGTGAAGCTGTCTGCTCCTGGAGTTCACTTTTGGTGAAGGTTTTAACTAGTAATTTGAATTCTTTTAGAGAGCTCTTCAGCTTATCTATTTTTCTCAAATGAGCTCTGACAGTTTGTGTCTAAGAAATTTGTCCATTTCATCTAAGTTATCAAATGTTGACATAAAGTTGTTCGTAATTTCCCATATTACCCTTTTAATGTCTATAGAATCTATTGATGTCCTCTTTTTCATTCCCTATATTGGTGATTTATGTCTTCTTTTCTTCCTGATCATTCTGCCTGAGGTTGATCTATTTGAGAGCAATGTATGTTCTAAGAATTCAAATCTAGTTGAGAATTTAAGGATTTTTTTAATTAATTTTTTTTTTTTTTAATTTTTGGCTGCACTGGGTCTTAGTTGCTGTGCGCGGGCTTTCTTTAGTTGTGGCGAGCGGTGGCTACCCTTCGTTGCAGTGCGAGGGCTTCTCATTGCGGTGGCTTCTCTTGTTGCAGAGCACGGGCTCTAGGGGCGTGGGCTTCAGTAGTTGTAGCACACAGGCTCAGTAGTTGTGGCTCGTGGGTTCTAGAGTGCAGGCTCAGTAGTTGTGGCACACGGGCTTAGTTGCTCCGCGGCATGTGGCATCTTCCCGGACCAGGGCTTGAACCCGTGTCCTGTGCATTGGCAGGCGGATTCTTAACCACTGTGCCACCAGGGAAGCCCTAAT
>NC_041227.1:73824662-73828854 GCF_002837175.3 Physeter macrocephalus | reverse complement strand
GATATGGCACCAAAAGCACAGGCCATAAAAAAAAAATAGATACGCTGAACCTCATCAAAATATAAAACTTTTGTGCATCAAAGGACACTGTAAAGAGAGTGAAAAGACAGCCCATAGAATGGGAGAAAACTCTTTGAAGGAAATATAGGTGTAAATCTTTGTGACCTTTGATTTGGCACTAATTTCTTAGTTTTCATATCAAAAGCACAAGCAACCAAAGAAAATATAGATAAGTTGAAAGTCATCAAAGCTAAAAACTTTTTTAAAAAATTAATTAATTAATTAATTTATTTATTTATTTTTGGCTGTGTTGGGTCTTCGTTGCTGCATGCAGGCTTTCTCTAGTTGCAGTGAGCGGGGGCTACTCTTCATTGTGGTGCGCAGGCTTCTCATTGCGGTGGCTTCTCTTGTTGCGGAGCACAGGCTCTAGGCCCGTGGGCTTCAGTAGTTGTGGCACGTGGGCTCAGTAGTTGTGGCTCGCGGGCTCTAGAGCACAGGCTCAGTAGCTGTGGCGCACGGGCTTAGCTGCTCCGCGGCATGTGGGATCTTCCTGGACCAGGCCTCGAACCCGTGTCCCCTGCATTGGCAGGAGGATTCTTTACCACTGCGCCACCAGGGAAGTCCAAAACTAAGAACTTTTATGTGTCAAAGGACACCATCAAGAAAATGAAATGACAATACACAGAATGGGAAAAAAAATGTTTGTAAACCACATATCTGACAAGGGTCTAGTATCCAGGATATATAAATAACTCAACAATAAAAGAAAACCCAATTAAAAAACTGGGCAAAGTGTCTGAATGGACATTTCTCCAAAGAAGATATACAAATGGACGATAAGAAAATGCTTAACATCATTAACCATTTGGGAAATGCAAATCAAAACCATAATGAGATACCACTCTACACTCCCCAAGATGGTTATAATTTAAAAAAAAAAAAAAAAGAGGAAATCACAGTGTTAGTGAGGATGTGAAGTCAGAACCCTCATACACTGCTGGGGAGAATGTAAAATACTGAAGCCACTGTGGAAAACAGCAATCGTTTTTCAAAAAGCGACACGTAGAATTACCATATGACTCAGCACATCTAATCCAATGTACAAACCTGAGAGAATTGAAAAACTGGCATTCAAACAAGAAATTGTACAGGAATGTATATAGCAGCATTATTCATAATAGCTAAAAAGTGGAAACAACCCAAATGTCCATCAGCTGATGGATGGATAGACAAAATGTGGTGTATACACACAGTGAAATATTCAGCCATAAAAAAGAATGAAGTACTGGGACTTCCCTGGTGGCGCAGTGGTTGAGATTCCGCCTGCCAGTGCAGGGGACACAGGTTCAAGTCCTGGTCTGGGAAGATCCCTCATGCCACGGAGCAACAAAGCCCATGTGCCACAACTACTGAGCCCACGTGTCCCAACTACTGAAGCCTGCGTGCCTAGAGCTGGTGCTCCGCAACAAGAGAAGCCACTGCAATGAGAAGCCCGTGCACCTCAACGAAGAGTAGCCCCCGTTTGCCGCAACTAGAGAAAGCCCGTGTGCAGCAATGAAGACCCAACACAGCCAAAAAAAAAAAAGAATGAAGTACTGAAACATGCTATAACATGGATGAACCCTGAAGACATAATGCTCAGTGAAAAAAACAAGTCCAAAAGGAGGACATATTGTATGATTCCATTTTTATGAAAAGCCCAAAGTAGGCAAATCCAGAGACAGAAAATACACTAGAGGTTGCAAAGGGGTGGTGGAGGCAGAAGGGAATGGAGAGTGAGTACTAACAGGTATGGTGTCTCTTTTTGGGGATGATAAAAATGTTCTAGAATTAGTGGTGATGGTTGCATAACTCCGAATATACTAAAAATGATTGAGGGAGTTCCCTGGTGGTCCAGTGGTTAGGACTCTGTGCTTTCACTGCTGTGGGCCCGGGTTCTGGCCCTGGTCAGGGAACTAAGATCACAAGCCGCACAGCGCGGCCAAAAAAATAAAAATTAAAAATAAAAATAATTGCAAAATAAAAATGACTGAACTGGGTACTTTAAAATGGTGAATTTTATGGTATGTGAATTATATCGCAATGAAAACATGTGCAAAAGAATACAAATTTTAAAATAAACTAAAAACCTGATAGGATTGTAGGCCAAAAAGAATGAATTTTCCTGTGTGTAAATTTAAAAATAAATTTTAAGGATGAAGAAATTTCAAGTTTCTTGAGGCTAGACCCTATGTCTGCATCAAATTGATAACTCCCAGAGAGGTGAGTACATTGCTTTATGCTTAGAAGTTGCAGATTAAAGTAAATGATTATTAAATCAAAGTTATTTTCTTTGGGCAAACATTAGCACCTTTAGGGCAATTACTCTTTCATTTCCACAGCTGAATGCTGACAAGAGGTTGCTATTTCTCTGTGATTGACAAACCTTCATTACAGTGAACGCACATTGACCTGCTAAGTCACTTTCTGAGCTATTGCGAAAGTTGGGTCAGCATGCCCTAAGCCTTCCAGAGAAACAAACCCTACACCCATAACTTTTCTTCTATACTGTCTAACCCAACTTCCTCCATCTCCTCCCCAGAGTTTCTATACATGTGTACGCGTACACAGACCCGCAATGGATTGTGACATGATCAAGAAATAACTTTCCTTGGGTCAAGCCACTGAGATTTGCAGGTCTACCTTTCTTATTAAGGCCCTGGAGTAAAAGGATGGTAGAGGCACTCAAAATGGGGTCCTTGAGGGAAACTTAGTAAAGGGACTCTTTGTAAAGGTGTGGGCCAGGTAGGCTGGTAGGTACCCCAGGGCTGGGAATGACTAAGAGCCATTACACCTCCAGGGCCTGAGGGTTAAGAGGAGGGAGTCATTCCTGGGCCTGATGAGGGCAGCTGTACCAGGAAAGGGATGAGCTAACTACCTGGTGCCCCCCATTGGTCAACGCCCCTGAAGCCAGATGGCCACGGAGCCTCCTGATGTGACGCATAAAGGTCAGCCTACTCCACAGAGAAGGATGGAGAAGGGTGGAGGGTGTGTCTAGGGGATGGAAAATATCCTGCCCACCCTGTTATAGCTGCCACTGCTCTCACCCGAAATCACACCACAGCTAAGAGTCAAATCTCCTTTATAGTTTATTCCCTAGAGTTTGTGCTGCCGGTAGTGGGTGGGAGGGTGAGAAGGTGGGAATACACGCATCAGCTTTTGAATCAGAATACCTGAATTTAAGGGGATAATAGGATTTACTTCCCAAATCTGTGAAGAGCAACAAACAAGTTAATATTCGTGGAAGTGTTTTATAAAGTGCTATCCAAAAATAATTTACTGGGGTTACTCGCCTCCCCTGCGTGTCCCTCCTGAGGATCACCAGCCAACCCAGACCACATTCCCGAGGACTTACATCTTGCCCCCTCCACATGCACTAAATTCCCACTGTGCTGTCCTCAGTTAGGTCTCCATTTTCCCCCGGAGCTTCCCCTCTGGAGAGGACACAGGAAGGACACAGATGCTGGAGCCAAATAGAAGTGGGGATGAATCTTGGTTTTACCACTCATCAGCTGAGGACCTGGCTTAATCCTCTTCACTTTAACTTTCTCATCTGTAAAATGGGTACAATAAAGCTTCCCTCAAAACATTAGAAGTAATATAGGTAAGACACATGACAAAGCAAGTGGCCAATAAATTGTAGCTGTGATTATTGACCCTCCACTAGTGCCAGATCAATCTCCTCCCAAAACAGGGCTCACATCCCACCTGTGACTTCCTCACCACGGGAAGTGAAGTATAAACTCCTCACTATTGGGAGGTAGGAACCTAAAGGAGAAATCCGAGAGAGAGCCTGTTTACAGGAGATGGCAAAGGCACCCACCTGCTGGAGGAATTAAAAGATGTAAGTGAGTATGCTGGGGGACGTGACAGAGGTCAATCTGATCTTTTAGGGAGATTCAGACCTTGGAAAGAGAAGCAAAGTAGGGAGAGAAAGGAAGCAGAAGGATGGTCTGGTTTGCATTCTTTTGTCAAAAAGAGTGAGGAGGGCTTCCCTGGTGGCGCAGTGGTTGAGAGTGCGCCTGCCGATGCAGGGGACACGGGTTCGCGCCCCGGTCCGGGAGGATCCCACGTGCCGCGGAGCGGCTGGGCCCGTGAGCCATGGCCGCTGAGCCTGCGCGTCCGGAGCCTGTGCTCCGCAACGGGAGAGGCC
>NC_041227.1:73813102-73824572 GCF_002837175.3 Physeter macrocephalus | reverse complement strand
AACGGGAGAGGCCCGCGTACAGCAAAAAAAAAAAAAAAAAAAAAAAAAAGAGTGAGGAAAGCCAAGAATGAAGGGGGAATCCATACACACACACAAAACAAACCCAGGAGACTCCCCCTCCGGTTGCCATGGCAACGGGGAATGCGTCAGATGTGGCAACAAGAATCCAGAGGGGTCACGATTCACAAATAGTCTCTTAGCTCCGTTTTTTTTTTTTTGTTTGTTTGTTTTTTTTTTTTTGTGTGTGGCACGCGGGCCTCTCCCCGCTGTGGCCTCTCCCGTTGCGGAGCACAGGCTCCGGACGCGCAGGCTCAGCGGCCGTGGCTCACGGGCCCAGCCGCTCCGCGGTACGCGGGATCCTCCCGGACCGGGGCGCGAACCCGGTTCCCCTGCATCGGCGGGCGGACTCCCAACCACTGCGCCACCAGGGAAGCCCCTCTTAGCTCCGTTCTGAGGCAGATTTGGGGAGAATTTTGAGAAGAGTTTGTGACTCTGGCCTGCTCCTGGGCTGCCGCTGCTGACGGAAAATGCTGGAATTGCACGTCCGTGATGTCTTGCCTCCACGGTGTCTGCTTTGCTGCCTGGAAGGAATCACAGCCTGGTGAAAGGCAAAGACCCCTCTTCGGGGCCCCTGCGTGGGTCAGCCTGGCACTGGCTTGGGATCCCATACTCGCATCAGCAGGCAGCCATCCCCTGGGGACTGGGGAGTGGCACACGTGCACTGAGACATTCCAGCCCCCTCATGGGGGAGACAGGCAGGGTGACGCAGGGGAAGGAACACAGCATGGGAATCAGAAGACCAGGGCTTACATCCCAGCCCCGCCTCCTATGATCTGGGTTTCAGGCACCATTTCAGCCCCTCTGGGCTTGTAAAATAGGCCTAATAAGTCCCAATAAAGCTGTTTTTATTCAGAATCAACCAATTTTCACTGATTCTATGGTTTCTTGAATGGCCATCCTGGGGAGCGGACTGGGAAGAAGGTTTAAAACCATATATCCTGGGCTTCCCTGGTGGCACAGTGGTTGAGAATCCACCTGCCGATGCAGGGGACACGGTTTCGTGCCCCGGTCCGGGAAGATCCCACATGCCGCGGAGCGACTGGGCCCGTGAGCCATGGCCCCTGAGCCTGCGCGTCCGGAGCCTGTGCTCCGCAACGGGAGAGGCCACCACAGTGAGAGGCTCGCATACCGAAAAAACAAAACAAAACAAAAAAACCCCATATATCCTCAGAACTTCCTTGGTGGCGTAGTGGTTAAGACTCTGCGCTCCCAATGCAGGGGGCCTGGGTTCCATCCCTCGTCAGGGAAATAGATCCCACATGCGTGTCACAGCTAAGGAGCCCGCATGCTGCAACTAAGACCTGGCACAACCAAATGAATAAATAAAATATTTTAAAAAGATAAAGCTATTAAAAAAATTTATGCTCATCAAACACAAAGAGAAGATTTATGTGAAATCAGCAGATACAAATTTGGATACATGAAGGCATGCAGAAAATGTTCCTCAAATCTTAACCTTTCTACCCAAATGGCAAATTCCTCCCCATGAAGCACAGTCTGATCTCTCTTAAGTAGAAATCAATCCCTCCCTCCCCTGGAGTTGGGTGACACTCAGCTGCCCGCTTGGGACTTGAGCAAGTTCCTGGTCTTCACTGACATGTTACCTACTTTGTAAGTGTTTCTTCCCCACTCTGGATGTTTCCTTCCATGTGGTGGGAGTTTGTTGGCAATATACTCCTGGCCTTCCTCTGTCCGCTTACCCTGTTCCAGAGAAATTGGAATAACTTACTTGCCTGGAAAGTTTGGAAGGAGAAATCAGGTGTCTCCCCTCACCTCCCACCATCTTCCCCTTTGCTTATGAGCTGGTTCCTTCCCTCGGAGTATATTTTCTGTTGGCTTCCAGGAACAGGTTCCCCCTACAGGCCTGCCCTATCCAGCAAAGCGTCAATTGGGCAGAAAGGTTTTTTACTCTGGGCTTGTATATCAGGGATCCCATTTTGGCTCTTATACCAAGCTGCCATCCTCCGATCTAGCCTATATTAGCAATAAAAGAGTCATTTTGATTGTCTGTCTGTTGCCTCCTTTGTCTTATGTCTTAGTTCAGAACTCAGGTAGAAAGAGGGTTCTGTTACTTACAAAACAGAAACAGACTCACAGACTTCAAAAACAAACTTATGGTTACCAAAGGGGAAAGGAGAGAGGGGAGGGATAAATTAGGAGGTTGGGATTAACATATACACACTACTATATATAAAATAGATAATCAACAAGGACCTACTGTATAGCACAGGGAACTCTACTCAATATTCTGTAATAACCTATATGGGAAAGGAACCTGAAAAAGAATGGATATGTGTATATGTATAACTGAACCACTTTGTTGTACATCTGAAACTAACACAATATTGTAAATCAACTATACCCCGATATAAAATAAAAATTAAATTAAAAACGAGGGTTCTGTTCATTGGCCCTGTGGTAGATAGTATTATTGTTCCAAATATTCACTGTTCGTCCCTAGAGAAGATTATTCCCCCCATACTCCTAAAGTCATTTAGGAGCATTTATTGAATGTAGCTAATGAACCATGTGAGTAGAAGTATCCTTCTACTGCATGCTTCCACCATTGCTCTTTGTACTTTTTCTCTGCCATGAGGCTGGTTTGTTCCAGATAAGAGCTGCTCTTGCAGCCTGGGACATGGAACATAGCTGGGGCTGACCATAGAATAACATGTAAAGTGAGCAAGAAATAGCCTTTACTTCTTTTGGTAGGCTACTGAGATTTGTGGATGGTTATTGTAACATTATAGTGAATACTGACCTATACAAGAATTGGTACCTGGAAGTATGAAAATCTAAAAATAAGTGGCATTGTCTTTGGGGCCATTAGAGGTTGGGAAAAAATGGCAGTCAATGTTTCACAGCGGCAGAATCTTTGTCAAAACTATCACCTGAGCTAACCGAGAAGGAAGATGATTTAGCTAATGAAGTTTTGGCTTTAGATAAAGAAATGAGAAATTTGGTAGCATGAGTTGGTTTCACTCGGTTGTATCTGGCAAATATTCATGAAACCAACTAAATTTTTGAGAAAGTTGTAGCATCGAAAGAACCATTAATCTGAACTAAAAGAAAGAGTGACTATTTCAGTACTTGAAATCATCCTTGGACCCTCCAACATTCTACAGGAAGGAAGCAAATTGAGAAATTACTCAGCCCCCATGGAGAACTTATGGTCCAATGTCTACTTCAGATATGGCCGCTGGGTGTAATGGTGTAGTCAGAGCTTCTTAAAAAGTGAATCCAAGAGCCACAGGGAACGATGGACTAGGGAGACACTTCCAGAGACAGAATCAAGACCCAGTCAAGGAATTTTCCCCAGTCCCAGGTAAGCGGCCTTCCATCTTTCCCCTGTCTGAGTGGGAGTGTTTACTATGGTTAACCTTTCCTGTTCCACCATTGCATGTTAGCGAATATTGGGGTGGAGGGAGGCCTGGAAGTCAAGGAATTTCCCCCAATCCAAGGTAGGGAACTTTTGCCAGGAGGATTTTAGGAACGGCTTATTAAAACATTATTTAATTATAAAATGAAATAAAATATCATCTTCTTGGGACTTCCCTGGTGGCACAGTGGTTAAGAATCCACCTGCCAATGCAGGGGATACGGGTTCGAGCCCTAGGTCCGGGAAGATCCCACATGCCGCGGAGCAACTAAGCCCGTGCGCCACAACTACTGAGCCCGCGCGCCGCAACTACTGAAGCCCGTGCACCTAGAGCCTGTGCTCCACAACAAGAGAAGCCACCGCAGTGAGGAGTCCGCGCACCACAACGAAGAGTAGCCCCGGCTCTCCACAACTAGAGAAGCCCCGCACACAGCAATGAAGACCCAACTCAGCCAAAGGTAAAATAAATAAATAAAGAAAAATGAAAAAAATCATCTTCTTCTGGCCAACACGAGCGCCTTTAGGGCAAATATTCTTCCATTCTCATGGCCCAGGGCTGACAAGAGGCTCGTATTTCTCAGGGTTACCGTCGCTGACACAAACACGCGTTAACCTGGATCCCTTTCTGAGTTGCTGCCAGCCTCGGACAACGTGCCTTCCCGAGAAACAGACTCAGTCTGTGTCCCGACCACAACTTCTTCTACACGCTGTAACCCAAATTCCCTTGCCTCCTTTCCGTCTGCGGCTGAATCTCTCAACACGCGCACACACGCACACACCCCTATCGGAATCCCTTGACAGCTGCCCAGAACAAAAAGTTCCCTTCCTTCTGGAAGTCAGCTCTGTGGTAAACCTCGACTCTGCTGACAGCCTAAATTTAGATTAATCTCGTTCTTGCTAAAGAGTTGAGAATTCCTTCTCCCAGATAAAACCCACCTGTATTTCACAGGAAGTCACCTCTGAGTCACAGGCGGAAGCACCGGGCTGTTCAAAGGCTGCCCTCTATATGGAAGGGCTAGGAGAAAACATTCAGTCCCAACGGGCTTGACCAATAGTGAGCAGAGCTTGTTCTTTGGAATCATATGAAATTAGTCTCTTCCATTTCAAATGGTGCCATTTGGAGATTTACAGGTGGCGATTATGACCCTCTAAGTCTCCTGTTCTTCAGGTTAAATATCCCCACTTTTTCTTGTATCTGCAAAAGGGAGGAAGAGTTAAGTGTTTCATAAAATGTAAAGTGCCACATGCCCTGAAGTTATGACATTGCATGGACTCAAACCTCAATCTCCATCCTGTTCACCCTCCTCTAAACACAATCCACTTTGTGAATAGCTTTCACACAGAAAATAACCCAAAATATCAGCAAGGCTTCACGTGCAAAATTATTCACCACAGCATTATTTGTAATGGCAAAAAGAATCCAAAAATGAACTTCAGGGTCAGTAAGAGGGTTGTGTTTACAGTACAGTATGATATAGCTGCATGCACTGTTATGCTGAAATTTAAAATTGTTTTTATCATTATTCGGCCGTAAAAAGGAACGAAATTTGTAGTTATTTGTAATGAGGTGGATGGACCTAGAGTCTGTCATACAGAGTGAAGTAAGTCAGAAAGAGGAAAACAAATAACATATGCTAACGCATATATATGGAATCTAGAAAAATGGTACTGATGAACTTAATGGCAGGGCAGGAATAAAGACGTAGAGAGTGGACTTGAGGACCCAGCTGGGGAAGGGGAGGCTGGGACGTAGTGAGAGAGTAGCACTGACTTATATATACTACCAAATGTAAAATAGATAGCCAGTGAGAAGCTGCTGCATAGCACAGGGAGATCAGCTTGGTGCTTTGTGACCACCTAGAGGGGTGGGATAGGGAGGGTGGGAGGGAGACGCAAGAGGGAGGGGATATGGGGATATATGTACACATATAGCTGATTCACTTTGTTGTACAGCAGAAACTAACACAACACTGGAAAGCAATTATACTCCAATAAAGATATATTTTTAAAAAACTGTATTTATCAACCCAAGGAAAGTGAAAACATGTCCACACCAAAACTTGTACCAGGATGTTCATAGCAGCATTACTCACAATAGCCAAAAGGTGAGGACACACGAATGTTTATCAGCTGATGAATGGATAAACAAATGTGGTCTATCCATAAATAGAATATTATTCAGCCATAAGAAGGAACAAAGTACTGATATACATGCTACAATGTTAATATACCTTGAAAAAATATGTTAAGTGAAAGAAACCAGTCACTAAAGGCCACCTATTGTATGATTCCATTTACATGAAACATCCAGAATAGGTAAATCCCGTGTACAGTATTTTCACTCTAAGCTCTTTGCTCTAGACATCTTTGCCACAAGCATTTTTGCTGCAAACATTTTTTTGCCACGTAACTAATTGGCCATAAGACAAGTTTGCTGTAAAAGACAAAGTAACAACAACAAAAAAGAGGGACATTAAAAAGAACACCCTGAAACATAAAAACTGAATAACAAAATTTAAAAGACTTTATTGCAAAATACAAAATATTTGAGTAGACTGAACATATGCGTAGATTCGTGGCAATACTGCACAAAAAACTGGTTACATTTTGTGGATTGTACCTAAGCCCCTGCCTTTGAATTTCACAGCATCATGCATTTTTCTGTTTGTTTGATTCATCTCCTCATCTTACCATTTTTCTTTTTGCTACAATTTCTTCTTTCAAGAGAGTTATCAGTTTCCAAACACTAGGATGTGTATTTGTAACTGTGCTCTGTATTGCATTGGGAAAGCCTCTTACACTGTTGTTTGTGTTCTTGGCATGTTGTCACGTGTCTGTTAATAGATATTCCAAAGTTCTGTGGGAAATGTGGGTTCAACTCCACGCCTTTGAGGCTCTCAGCCTCTTTCTCCTCCAATGTAGTGTGTTTCAAAATAAGAAACCAGCTCTTGGGGCCAATCACTGTCAATCGTCAGCTCGAAAAAGCCATCGGTCACATCACTAACTGGAAGAAATGCTAACACATTTCAACCAGTTGAAACCAAACTGTCAGAACAAAGCGTCAACCAGTTATTTTATCTTTCACAGCAAAAATGCGTTATGGCCAATTAGCTACACGGTGAAAATGTGTCTGGCAAGAATGCTTGTGGCAAAGATGCTGACAGCAAAGATGCTTGAAGGTGAAAGTACCTGGAATTGTTTCGAGGGTTAGATAGACTGCTTACCGTTTCTGGCAGGTGGTGACATTTGTCCGTGATAAGTTCTCCATACTAGGAAGGGAGACTAACTTGACACTTTGGGCCCAAGCTGCAAACAACTGAATACTGTTCTTTGGGCCAAAACATGGGCGCTGAGACACAAAGCTGAGGGGCAAAAGGGGAGGGAAGGCGAGCCTGGGGAAATAAAGCTATTTTCTGATCAGATAAGGCTTCCTAAGGCTAAGACAATGTAACAAATATCTGTTGAACATCTACTTTGTTCCACAGGGTTCTTCTGTGGACTGGGCTCAGCAGGAGGTCTGGAGCTGGTGGAAACCAGGTCCCACAGTGGGTTAGCAGCCGAGCTGGAACTAGAATTTGGGTCCCATCATCTTGACTCAGTACTAAGGAAGTGTGGGTGGGAGTTGTGTTTCCCTGCAAGGAGTAGAAATTTCACTTTAAGTCATCCTGGAAAGAGGCCAGCCCTTGGACAGTAAATGGCGGGGTGGCGGAGTGGAGGGTGGGAATGGGCCAGGGCTCCGACTGGACTGGAGGAAAGCAAAGGTCTCTCTCTCTCTCTCTCTCCTGGCCTCAGGGCCATTGAACATGTTATCTGAGGCACCCGCAAAGGGATGGTTCATTTGATGCATCAAGCTGGCTAGGCTAAGCTGCCCAGGTGTTGGTTGAACAACCAGTCTAGATGTGGCTGTGGAGGTACTTTTTAGATGTGATTAACATTTGAATCAGTAGACGTTGAATAGAGCAGATCACTCTTTATAATGTGATGGGCCTCATCGAGTCAGTTGAAGGCCTTAAAAGCAAAGCCTGAGGGTTCCTGAAAAGAAGCAATTCTCCTCCTCCAGACGGTAACATAAACATCCTCCCTGAGCATCCAGTCAGCTGCCCTGTGGAATTTGGACTCGACACTGTGACATCAGCCTGAATTTCCAGCCTGTCATCTTGCCCTACAAATTTTGGACTCGTCCCCAAGCCTAATCATGTGAGCCAATTCCTTCAAATCAATCTCTACCTCTATTTCTGTACGCTTTAGCTCTAGCTATACACCCTAATGGTTCTGTTTCTCTGAGAATCCTCACTAACACAAACAATTTCTCCAGAAACCGACTCCTGCGACAGCTGAGGCTGGCAGTGGGGCAAGAGCAGTGCTGGAAGGGGTCCTGTGGGGGGATTGGCACCTGTGGACTCCGGCTACAGCCCCTCCCAAGACTCAGCCAGGAGGGTGTGCACCAGGGTTAGCAGATGTTGGGCTTGCGAGCCAAATCCACGCCAGCCCCTCATGCTCTATTTCTGTACGCTTTAGCTCTAGCTATACACCCTAATGGTTCTGTTTCTCTGAGAATCCTCACTAACACAAACAATTTCTCCAGAAACCGACTCCTGCGACAGCTGAGGCTGGCAGTGGGGCAAGAGCAGTGCTGGAAGGGGTCCTGTGGGGGGATTGGCACCTGTGGACTCCGGCTACAGCCCCTCCCAAGACTCAGCCAGGAGGGTGTGCACCAGGGTTAGCAGATGTTGGGCTTGCGAGCCAAATCCACGCCAGCCCATCATGTGCAGCTCACGGAGTTAAGACTGGGTTTTGTAGGTTTCAAGGGCTGTCAAAAAAACAAACAATCAGAAAGAATAGGTGACAGAGACTGTATGCGGCCCACCGTGTCTAAAATATTTATGATTTGGCCCTTTGCGAAAACAAGTTTGCAGACCCTGCTATGGATGATTATCCATTAACGTCCAAAAGACTTTCGTCAGATGTTATAGTCTGATTGCAGCGGCTCTGTGGGGAATTAAGGGATTACGTGGTGTCAGAGGAAAATCGGTGCCCTCTCTGGAAGTCAAGAGAGGTGAGAGCCGTGGAGATCACCGTCAGAAAAGGTGTGTAGCCAGGGCATGGTTAGCTCACAAGGGACAGATGTGGTCAGAAGGCCAGAGGGGAAGAAACTGACAAATTCACCTCGAGTCCATGAGAAGCAGCCCCTTGGGGACACACAGAAATGACAGATGAATGATATGAGGGGACCTGGGTCCCAGTATGGGTAAAGCAGGCTCTAGGTATATCTCATTTGGGGGGTTTAATGAAAATAATGAGACTTTGTTGGGCAAGGTCTGGGCTTAACATTTTTGTGGATGGACCAGCAGAATTATTCAACACGGAAACCGAGTTGGTAAAGCGAGGTGGTTGATGGACGTGGCCGGTCTCGTGTCACCCAGGCTCCGCTGAAGCATTGGGACCTAGTTCTCCTCCAGGAATGAGGATGCTTTTCTAATTACAAGATCCTCTTGTTCATCACAGAAGTATGCCTTAAATGATAGAATATAAAAAGACCACGAAGACAAAGCTCCTTCTGAAGAAATCTAAAATAAAGGGTCTTTTTCCCAACTTGAATATAGAAACTTTTAGAGAGAATGATGCCTATTTATAATATTATATTTGTACTATTTATAAAATGTATGGTCATGAAGAACCTAGGTACAGGACAGGAATAAAGACGCAGACCTACTAGAGAATGGACTTGAGGACACGGGGAGGGGGAAGGGTAAGCTGGGACAAAGTGAGAGAGTGGCGTGGACATATATACACTACCAAATGTAAAATAGATAGCTAGTGGGAAGCAGGCGCATAGCACAGGGAGATCAGCTCGGTGCTTTGTGACCACCTAGAGGGGTGGGATAGGGAGGGTGGGAGGGAGGGAGATGCAAGAGGGAGGGGATATGGGGATATATGTATATAACTGATTCACTGTGCTATAAAGCAGAAACTAACACACCATTGTAAAGCAATTATACTCCAATAAAGATGTTTAAAAAATGTAAGTTATTGGGCTTCCCTGGTGGCGCAGTGGTTGGGAGTCCGCCTGCCGATGCAGGAGGCGCGGGTTCGTGCCCCGGTCTGGGAGGATCCCATGTGCCGCGGAGCGGCTGGGCCCGTGAGCCGTGGCCGCTGGGCCTGCGCGTCCGGAGCCTGTGCTCCGCGAAGGGAGAGGCCACAGCAGTGAGAGGCCCGCATACCGCAAAAAAAAAAAAAAAAGTAAGTTATTAATTTAGGTATATGCTCATTTTTTAAAATGCATGTTATATATAACAATGTATTAATTTGCAAATATTGGATTTTCCACTTTCTGATTTCATGAAACTATTTGTTTCAAATCTTTTCCTGAATCTTTGACACCAGTGTCTTTATTATCACTAGAACCCTTCTCTTAAACACACACACACACACACACACACACACACACAAATACACACACCTTTCTATTACAGAACATTTTAAACATATATACACATCAAGAGAGTAGTATAGTGAAACCCCAAGTACCCATTACCAGCTTCAGTAATTATCAATGCCTGGCCAATCTTGTTTTCTTTATGTCCACCCTGTTCATCTCTCCCATATTATTTTTTTTCTCTTTTAAAAATTTAGGGGGCTTCCCTGGTGGCACAGTGGTTGAGAATCTGCCTGCCAATGCAGGGGACACGGGTTCGAGCCCTGGTCTGGGAAGATCCCACATGCCGCGGAGCAACTGGGCCCGTGAGCCACAATTACTGAGCCTGCGCGTCTGGAGCCTGTGCTCCGCAACAAGAGAGGCCGCGATACTGAGAGGCCCGCGCCCCGCGATGAAGAGTGGCCCCCGCTTGCCACAACTAGCGCAAGCCCTCGCACAGAAACGAAGACCCAACACAGCCATAAATAAATAAACAAATAAATTAAAAAAAAAAATTGAGGTAGGGGGAATTCCCTGGCAGTCCGGTGGTTAGGACTCCACTCTCTCACTGCCGAGGGCCCGGGTTCAATCCCTGGTCAGGGAACTAAGATCCCACAAGTCATGTGGTGTGGCCGAAAAAAAAAAATTGAGGTAAAATTCATGTAAGATTAACCATTTAAAGTGTATACAATTTAGTGACATTAAGTATATTCACGATGTTGTACAATCACCCCCTCTGTCTAGTTTCAAAACATTTTCTTCAGCCTCAAAGAAACCCATACAGCCATTAAGCAGTCACTCCTACGCCCGACCCGTGGCAACCACTAATCAGCTGTCTGTCTCTTTGGGTTTACTTTTCTGGATATTTCATACAATATGTGACCTTTTGTGTTTGGCTTCTTTCACTACAGTTTATGTCTCTAATAAATAAGGCTTTTTGGCGGATAATATAATCATAATGACATCCTTCATTATGATATAGTCATAATGACTATTACGACATCCTTCAAAATCAACAATTTTTTAGTATCACCTAATACCCAATCTGTGTTCAATTTCCTCAGTTATCTCAAAAATGTCTTTTCGGTTTGTTCCAACAAGACGCCAACTAGGACCACACAGTACACTCGGTCGCAATGCTCCTTAGGTCTCTCTCTCTCTTTTTCTTACAATATTTAATTTTCATGTAGTTTCCCCTATTATAGAAAATAATATACTGATTAAGAATACTGTTTCCCTCACTCTCACATTTCATGCAACAATTTAATTCCAACGCGTGTATATCTAGAGCAATATTTTGAATCATTCAGGAGGGTATCCAGAGCACATCATATTTAAGACGTCTCAGGCTTTAACTAGAGCACTTTTGGAAACCATATATGATGTCATCATTGGAAATCTGTAAAATTTTTTTTAATTTTTTAAAAAAAATTAATTTATTTTATTTATTTTTTTTTTTTTTTTGGCTGCGTTGGGTCTTCGTTGCTGCGAGCCGGCTTTCTCTAGTTGCAGCGAGCGGGGCTACTCTTTGCTGCGGTGCGCAGGCTTCTCATTGCGGTGGCTTCTCTTGTTGGGGAGCGGGGGCTCTAGACGCGGGCGTTAGTGGTTGTGGGACG
>NC_041227.1:73812207-73813002 GCF_002837175.3 Physeter macrocephalus | reverse complement strand
GGCACGCGGGCTTCAGTAGTTGTGGCTCGCGCGCTCTAGAGCGCAGGCTCAGTAGTTGTTGTGCACTGGCTTAGTTGCTCCGCGGCATGTGGGATCTTCCCGGACCAGGGCTCGAACCCGTGTTCCCTGCATTGGCAGGCGGATTCCTAACCACTGCGCCACCAGGGAAGCCCGGAAATCTTATCACAAGCCTGAAGCAGCCACCTGTGATATCTACAAAATTTCCATACCGTTTATTTTTACAATATTTTTATCGTGAAATACTGTATTGCTTTTGTCCCCCTTTGTATTATGGAATATTTTAAACATATACAAAAATAGAACAGTATTGTGAAGCTCACCACTCAGCTCAACAATCATCAATGCATGACAAGTCATACTTCATATGTGTGCCTCCCCACTTCACCCCCTCCCTACTCTGTATTATCTTGAGGCAAATCCCAGACATCATATAATTTCAGCTGTAAATATTTCAGTATATATGTCAAAAATATAAGGACTCTCTTTAAAAATATAACTACAATACCATTACAGCTAAAAAATTATTAATAATTCCTTAACGTTATCAAACGTCCAGTCCATGTGTCAAATTTCCCCAATTACCCCATAATATTTCTTTTTTACAGTTGGTTTATTTGAATCAATATCTAAACAAGGTTCATACATTGCAGTGGTTGATATGTCTTTTTTGGGGGGGGGGTAAAGATTTTTTTTTTTTTCTTTTTTGCTGTACCCGGGCCTCTCATTGTTGTGGCCTCTCCCATTGCGGAGCACAGGCTCCGGACGCGCAGGCTC
>NC_041227.1:73807495-73812043 GCF_002837175.3 Physeter macrocephalus | reverse complement strand
CAAAGTGAATCAGTTATACATATACATATATCCACTCTTTTTTAGATTCTATTCCTATATAGGTCATTACAGAGAACTGAGTAGAGTTCCCTGTGCTATACGGTAGGTTCTTATTAGTTATCTATTTTATATATAGTAGTGTGTATATGTCCATCCCAATCTCCCAGTTTATCCCTCCCCTCCCCTTTCCCCCTTGATAACCATGTTTGTTTTCTACCTCTGTGAGTCTATTTCTGTTTTGTAAATAGGTTCCTTCGTACCATTCTTTTAGATTCCACATAGAAGCAATATCGTATGATATTTGTCTTTCTCTGTCTGACTTACTTCACTCAGTATGACAATCTCTAGGTCCATCCATGTTGCTGCAAATAATTAATCGTTCCTTAATGTCATCAAATGTCCAGTCTGTGTGTCAAATTTCCCCAACTACCCCACAATATTTCTTTCTTTCTTTCTTTCTTTTTTACAGTCGGTTTATTTGAATCAGTATCTAAACAAGGTCCACACACTGCAGTGGCTGATATGTCTTTTAAGTCTCTTTTTTGGTCAACTACTGTTGGTCCACCCTCCTTTATTTTTTTCCCTTGGGATTTGTTGAAGAATTTTGGTTGTTGATCCTGTAGAGTTCCTACATGGCTGATTGACTCCCTGGGGTATTATTTAATACCTTCCTCTGTCCCCTGTATTTCTAGGAAACCTAGGGTTAGTGGCTTAGTCTGATTCAGGTTCAGTTGTTTTGCAAAGACTACTTCTTACAGGTACTGTGACTTTCCATTAGGAGGGACCTCATGTCCCTTTCTCTGTCTCTCTTTTTGTGATATTGGACAGAAATGATCATTGCCTGTATCCATTATTTCATTAGGAGGTTGAAAAATGGAACATTTCAATCCCATCGTTTCTTTTTCATTTATTAGATGAAATTCGTGGAGGGAACATTTCCCTTGGCAACTCTTTGGTTGCCCTGGATACGGTTTGTACAGGAAAGCCCGGTTAATTACTTGATGCTTTTGGTTTTTTTTTTTTTTTTTTTAGTTTTCAGGTTGGGTTGCTTCCTTAGGATCCCTTAAGTGACTGTTACGGGTTGAATTGCATCCCCAACATTTCAATCCCATCATTTCTTTTTCATTTATTAGATGAAATTCGTGGAGGGAACATTTCCCTTGGCAACTCTTTGGTTGCCCTGGATACGGTTTGTACAGGAAAGCCCGGTTAATTACTTGATGCTTTTGGTTTTTTTTTTTTTTTTTTAGTTTTCAGGTTGGGTTGCTTCCTTAGGATCCCTTAAGTGACTGTTACGGGTTGAATTGCATCCCCCCCCAAAAGGTATGTTAAAGTTCTAACCCCCGGTACCCCAGAATGTGAGTTTTTTGGAAATAAGGTTGTTGCTGATGCAGTTAGTTGAAAAGAGGTCATCCTGGAGTAGGACAAACACTTCATCCAATATGACTGGGGTCCTTACAGGAAAAGGAGAAGATGGCCATGTGATGATGCAAACAGAGTGATGCTCCTACAGGTCAAGGAACACCAGGGAGTGCTAGCAAACACCAGAGCTAGACGAGCAAGGCAAGGAAGGATTCTTCCCTACAGGTTTCAGACGGAGCATGGCCCTGCCAACACCTTGATTTTGGACTGCTGGTCTCCAGAACAGCGAGACAATAAATTTCTCTTGTTCTGAGCCACCCAGTTTGTGGTACTTTGTTACGGAGCTCTGGGAAATTGATAGAGTAACCGATGGGGTTTTGTTTTTTAAATACCACTGTGAACTCATAAATTTTAATATTTTTTGTTTTAATCCTTTGCAGTTCATATTTGTTGCATTTCAAATTGTCCAATCTTTGGTCAGCAGGGCCCTCTTCACCTTGGCTCCTGCATCCTTTTAACACAACTGCAGTCATCTTTGATTGCTTTGTTGCTTATCTTGGACATTTCCTACCCCAGAATTGAAATAAGTCACTTTCTCCAAACTTCCTTGGCCTCTTTAGTGGGAAATAGTATTTAGAGACCACAATCTTGGCATTAGGAGTACCCATTGCTACCATAAGTGGTCATCGTTTCCAGGCCTTCTCAGGGGACAGAGCTAGGAAATACGATTTTCTTTTATTTTTTCTTCTTTATCAAAGAATAAAATCTGGGGGCTTCCCTGGTGGCGCAGTGGTTGAGAATCCGCCTGCTAATGCAGGGGACACGGGTTCGAGCCCTGGTCTGGGAGGATCCCACATGCCGCGGAGCAACTAGGCCCGTGAGCCACAACTACTGAGCCTGCGCGTCTGGAGCCTGTGCTCCGCAACAGGAGAGGCCGCGATAGTGAGAGGCCCGCGCACCGCGATGAAGAGTGGCCCCCGCGTGCCACAACTAGAGAAAGCCCTCACACAGAAACGAAGACCCAACACAGCAAAAATAAGTAAATTAATTAATAAACTCTTACCCGAAAAAAGAATAAAATCTTTACTGGTAGAGCAATTTGTTCTATGGTATTCCTTGGGCCCACTACATATATCAAAAATATATATACAAACAGCTATGATGATTATTGTTACCAACTTCATAAATTACACGTTATATATTTTCTTTTGAATGTATCAAAAATTTTGTGGTTTTTTTCCCACCATCTTGGTAAATAGTACAACACTCTTTCATTGGCTCCAGTCAAAACCCTTTGTTTTTAAACATTTAAGATTTTTAAAAGGTAAAACAGTATTTTAAATATCACAAAGTTATTTTTTTTTAATCTACATTTTGGTGTGAGGGGGAGTGTGAAGAATCATAAAATCCCACAATTATAGGTTTGTGAGTCTTTGGAAGGGCTGAGATGAAACAACTAACACAGATATCCACACCCTACTGTTCTTTATCACTGTCATCAATGTGATGTAGGCACTTGAAAGCCACAAAAGTGTTTCTTCAAATCAGTCGGTCTGCCTAAAGTGAACCTTGATATAAACTATGGACTCTGGGTGATAATGATGTATCCACGTAGGTTCATCAGTTGTACCAAATGTACCAGTCTGATAGGGGATGTTGATTATAAAGGATGCTATGCATGAAATACATGGGAAATATCTGCATCATCTCCATAATTTTGCTATGAACCTAAAACTGCTCTAAAAAATGAAGTCTATTTCAAAACAAAATCGCCTGGTCTAGAACTCAGACTTATTGCTAGGGTGGCCTGATCTTCACCACCGGTTATCATAGGTTATAAAGTCTGACTACGATTGCTAAATCTCAAGGCCCTCTGCTTTCGTTCCTGCTGATTATCGTCAGTTGAACCTCCGTGAGTGAGAATAGCAGGCTGCTCGCATGGATGTAAACTAATAAATTGAACATCTGGGAACTTTCTGCCCACCTTAAAAACTGGGGGCTTGCTTTCTCCCCTGTCATCTCCTGCCTCCCTTTATCCCTCCTGGCTACCACTAGTCAGAATTTTTTATCATTCTGTTGCTTTTTTGTTGCTCTGATTTTTTTAAAAAATTAATACTTTTTGGCTGCACAGCGCAGCTTGCGGGATCTCAGCTCCCCCACCAGGGATCGAACCCGGACCACAGCAGTGAAAGCCCCGAATCCTAACCACTAGGCAACCAGAGAACTCCCCCAACAGACTTTTAAAAGAAAAAAAAAACAGCGCAGTTTTAAATTTACAGAAAAGTGGATGGGAAGGTACAGAGTTTCGACAAACCCCCCTCCCCAGCCACACACACAGTTTCCCTATTATTTATATCTTGTATTAGTGTGGTACGTTTGTTACAATTGATGAACCCATATTGATACATTATTATGAATTAAATCCATAATTTATATTAGGGTTCACTCTTTGTGTTGTACATTCTATGGCTTCTGACAAATGTGTAATGACACGCATCCGTGAATATACTACTGTTCAGTACTGTTTCACTACCCTAAAAATGCCCTGTGCTCCATCTACTCCTCTCTCCCTCCCCATGAACCCCTGGCAACCACGGATCTTTTTACTACCTCTATGGCTTTGTCTTTTCCAGAATATCATATGGTTGGAATTGTACTGTATTTTACTTTCTTTTTTTGTGCTGTTATCTGCACTTAACATTTTTATTTATTTATTTTTTATTCAAGTATAGTTAATTTACAATATTGTGTTTGTTTCAGGTGTACAGCATAGTGATTCGGGTTGTTTTTTTCTGTATTCTCTTTTAAAAGAGAAACTATATCATAAATTCATACTAACATTTCCAATACAAATGTAAGGTTATGGTTTTTTTTAACTTAACTTCTTTCATTTAATATTTGTATTTTTTCACTTATGTTAAAAATCTTGGTTCTTAATGATTATTATAATAATCATATATTTACTTTATCCCTACTATATGTGTCTACGTGAGCATATAATATAGCTTCAGAATAACAAAGCAAAAAGTATTATTGGGGCTTCCCTGGTGGCGCAGTGGTTGAGAGTCCGCCTGCTGATGCAGGGGACACGGGTTCGTGCTCCGGTCCGGGAAGATCCAACATGCCGCGGAGCGGCTGGGCCAGTGAGCCATGGCCGCTGAGCCTGCGCGTCCGGAGCCTGCGCTC
>NC_041227.1:73766879-73804082 GCF_002837175.3 Physeter macrocephalus | reverse complement strand
CCAACGGGAGAGGCCACGGCAGTGAGAGGCCCGCGTACCGCAAAAAAAAAAAAAAAAGGTATTATTAACACTAAGATTACTGAACCTAGTTTAATATTCTTTTTTTTTTTTGCAGTCCATTTTGTCCTCAGGCTATAGTCTACTCGGAAAGCCAAATCACTGTGTGTTTTTTTAAATAAACTTTTTAGTTTGGAACAATTTTAGGTTTATAGAAAAGTTGTGAAGATAGTTCAAAGAGTTTCTGTAAATCCCTCACCCAGTTTCACCCATCATTAAATCTTGTACTTCCACAGTACATCTTTCAAAACTAAAAAACTGATGTTGGTACATGACTATTAACTAAACTCCAGACTTTATTTTTCCAATGATTCTTTAGGGTTTTCCAGATGTATAATCATAGTATCATACTGTCTGAAAAAAACACAATTGTATCTCTTTCTTTTTCCTGATTGCCTTTTCTTGTCTAATTGCAATGGTTAGGTACTTCCAACACAATGTTAAAAAGTATTGGAAAAGTGAGTATATTTATTCCTAACTTTCTTTTTTTGTGGTACGCGGGCCTCTCACTGTTGTGGCCTCTCCCATAGCAGAGTACAGGCTCTGGAAGCGCAGGCTCAGCGGCCATGTCTCATGGGCCCAGCCGCTCTGCAGCATGTGGGATCTTCCCGGACCGGGGCACGAACCCGTGTCCCCTGCATCGGCAGGTGGACTCTCAACCACTGCACCACCAGGGAAGCCCCCATTTACATTTAACGTAATCATCAGTATAACTGGGTTTAGGGCTACTATTTTATTTGGTTTCTGTTTGTCTTATCCTTTAGTTTGTTTTATTTTGCTTTTGTCTTATGTTCCTCTGTTCCTACTTTCCTGCCTCCTTTTGGGTTAATATCATATTTATTTTTGAATTTCTTTTTAATTTATCTATTAGTTCTTTTGCTATATCTCTTTACATTACCTTTTTAGTGGTTACTCTAAGGAACACAATATACATCCTTAACTTTTCAGGCTATTTACAGCTAATATTATATCTTTTGATATACACTCTAAGAACTTTGCAACCATCTAGGTTCATTTCTTCTCATTCTTCATGCTATAATTATCATATATAGTATACCTACGTATGTAATAAACCTCACAATAAAATGTTTTAAATCTTTGTCATAAACAGTTATATATTTTTTAAGTAAATTAAAAGAAAAAATATTGCCTTTAATATTTACCCACATATTTACTATTTCTGATGTTCTTCATTCCCTTCCTAAAGATCCAGGTCTGTGGTCCAACAAAACAGAACTCATCGGCCTTCATATCTGAATAAGCGTTCCCATCTCACACCCACTAACTCAGCTAAGTCTTTGACAATGCTTTTGGGCTGGCACACAGGGTGGAGATCACTATGCCCATCTTACAGGTAGGAAAACTGAGACTCTGGAAGAGTTAGTGACTTGCCTGCTCAGCTGCTAAGTAGCAGAGCTGGAATCAGAATCTAGGTCTATCAACTCTCGGTCCAGTGTCTTCCCATGTTTCTCAAAGATTGCAAAATAGTTAGAACTCCTCGTGTTGTATAGACAGCTTCTCCTATTGGGGTCATCATATTCCGGGAGACTCTGTCCATCAGGAGATCATTCCTTGTAAGGAGCCATTCTTGAGGGTCCTTGGTAGCAGAAACCAGGGAAACGATGAGCAAAGTGGTCTTCCTCATGTGCCCTGTCTTCCTGCTGAGGTTATAAGCTTCCTGAGGATGGAGCGGGTTCACAGGCACAGTGGTTGGTGTTGAGACTCTTCCCATCTCCTCTCACAGTGCCATCATCTGTCTTGGTGCTCCCACCTCTTCCAGGAGCTCCTTTATTTTATTTTTATTTTTTCATTTTTTGAATTTTATTTTTTGAATTTTTTATACAGCAGGTTCTTATTAGTTATCTATTTTATACATATGAGTGTATACATGTCCATCCCAATCTCCCAGTTCATCCCACCACCACCCCACCCCCCACCAATTTCCCCACTTGGTGTCCAGGAGCTCCTTTAGAACCCCATCTCCCCCAGACTCCCAAAACTTACTGGATTGCTAACTACCCAACTCACCAAGGACTTTCTCTGTAGCCTGAGCCACTGAGTCAATGAGTTGGGGCTGCTTCCCAGGGGTCTTGGGTGGATGAGACATCACCATCTTTCCATCACTCATTTCTACTCAATGCTTTGCAATTTGCCAAGTGCTCTTGTAACTGTCTCTCATTCAAGCCTCCTACTGCTTCCAGGAGGCAGGGCAAGTTTTTTTTAACATCTTTACTGGAGTATAATTGCTTTACAATGGTTTGTTAGTTTCTGGGTAATGACTTTTTTGAGTTGGTCACTTCACAAACAAACTTTTATCAACAACAGAATGAAAACTCATATAAAAAGTATGATGAGCCTTTAAAATGGACTGATGTAACCAATAGTGACAGGAAGAAGTTTCTTGTATTAATAATTTTGATGGGACAAATAAGAAAATCACACTGGAAAGAATATTGGTCGACTGATCCCTGACTTGAAACACCTATCTTTCCAAAGTTTCTGACGAGAAGAAGCTTCAAACAAATAATGACATTTCTTCACTTTAACGATAACTCAGAAACTCTGCTTCCTGCAGATAGAATTTCAAAAGTTAAACCTCTTTTGGATTATTTTCCACCAAAATTTCAATCGATCTATATACCCAAACAAGAGCTATCACTTGATGAGGCAATGATAAAGTGGAGAGGATGACTCAAAACCTGTAATCCTGGAAAACTTACAAAATATGGAATTTTGGTCAGGGTGGTTAGTGAAAGTGAAACTGGATATGTATGCAACCTTGAGATTTTCATGGGTGAAGGAAAGAAACTGCAAGAAACAATATTATTGGTCTTACAACCTTATCTTGGTTCATGGCACCATATTTATCAGGACAATTATTACAACACTGTGTCCACATCTGAAATATAGTTGAAAAATAAAACCAGAGTTTGTGGGACTATAAGAGAGAATCGTGGTCTACCAAACCAATTAAAGGAGAAATCTAAAAGTCTACAGAGAGAATTAAAGACATTCTTATGGAAGTGAGAAGTGATTCTTCTTATATGGAAAGACAAGAGGCTAGTCCACATGGTGACAACTATTCATGACACCTCCATAGCATCTACAGGAAAGGAAGACAGGAGGACTTCAGATAACTAAGCCCATTTGAATATTAGAGTATAATAAATATATGAAAGGAGTTGATGGATCTGATCAATATCTGGCAAACTTCAGTATCCTCTGGAAAACTCGAAAATGGTATAAGAAAGTGGGTTTCTATTTGAGTAATTGTGGTTAATTCAATGCATTTAAAATTTATTTAGTTTTTTGAATTTTATTTTATTTATTTTTTACACAGCAGGTTCTTATTAGTTATCTATTTTATACATATGAGTGTATACATGTCCATCCCAATCTCCCAGTTCATCCCACCACCACCCCACCCCCCACCAATTTCCCCACTTGGTGTCCAGGAGCTCCTTTAGAACCCCATCTCCCCCAGACTCCCAAAACTTACTGGATTGCTAACTACCCAACTCACCAAGGACTTTCTCTGTAGCCTGAGCCACTGAGTCAATGAGTTGGGGCTGCTTCCCAGGGGTCTTGGGTGGATGAGACATCACCATCTTTCCATCACTCATTTCTACTCAATGCTTTGCAATTTGCCAAGTGCTCTTGTAACTGTCTCTCATTCAAGCCTCCTACTGCTTCCAGGAGGCAGGGCAAGCAAGAATATCCCAGAAGCATAAGATTCCCAATTATTCCAACCGACCCCATGAGATTTGGGGTCGAGTCAATGGGAAGAGTGTGTCTGACTCCAGACCCAGAACTTCAATATCCTTGGGCAGCCCAGTGAAAGAGCCGGGCCTCTGTAGCTCCAGCCTCATGTTTTTCTGTCTTAGGGAAGAAATCCAGCTGGGCTGGTCCTTCAAGAAGAATGCCCCTTTCACTTCTCCTTTTATTTATTTATTTATTTATTTATTTTGCGGTACACGGGCCTCTCACTGCTGTGGCCTCTCCCGCTGCGGAGCACAGGCTCCAGAGGCGCAGGCTCAGCGGCCATGGCTCACGGGCCCAGCTGCTCCGCGGCATGTGGGATCCTCCCGGACCGGGGCACGAACCCGTGTACCCTGCATCGGCAGATGGACTCTCAACCACTGCGCCACCAGGGAAGCCCTCACTTCTCCTTTTAGTGAGGTCCTCAGCCATGAGCTTTCGTGGATCAGCAGAATCTGATCCTTTCTTAGCTTCCAAGCAGGAGCTATTTCTACAAGGAGAAGGATGGGACCTGGCCTCAGGCAAGACAGGAAAACCTGGTGGTTAGGGTTTCCTGTCCCCAAGCCCGGGGACTCCTTGCCTTCTTAGGGTGTGGCCTCCTCAGCTGTGGCCCATCAGGACCTTTGTGCATGTGCTCAGAGGCCTTCCCTCCTCCTGCATCCACCTGCTTTCAGTGAGCCTCTGGCTAGTAAATATATTCCAGCCTCCCTCTCAGCACCACTATTTCCCCTCCTTGCATCTCCCAGAACTTAAGGACCATGAGCCCCCTAAGTCCTCATCCTGGGTCCCACCCAGTGGTACACCAAAGCCAGCGCATACCGACCTGGGACAGCATCTCTTCCCAACTCCACGTTCAGTGACACCAGGTTGAAAGCTTGGAATCAGCCACTTTAGGAGTATTTACATCATAGGAATCAGCAAACATTGCAAATCAGAGCTTTCCACTCAGAGCCAGTTGTTAAACATTTACCAGCACGTCACTGGCCCCATCTTACCTGTCTGTCAACCAAGACCTGCCAAGTTATTTGCTCATAATCACTGGTATTGGTATCAGCTACTTCCATGTGGAGTTTCTGTGTTCCCTTTCCCAGCAGGCCATCCTGGTCCCAGGGGGCAGAGCCAGCCAGGTGGTGACAATGGAAGCCAGGCCAGTATGCCCTGAATTGACAAGGACAAGGAGATATGGGCAGAGCATGGGGCAGACTCCCCCTTGTTAATATTTATTACAGGCCGGGCACCTTGCCAGGAACATTATGTACAGCACGTGGTTCACTCTTTTCTCATAATACCCCTGGGAAGCAAAGGGTTTCATCCCTACTTCACAGATAACAAAACTGAGGCTGATAGAGCCAGTATCTGAACCCAGGCCTAATTGTCTCTAAAGCTCGTGCTCTTAATCTCTCTGCTACGTATGCCTTATCATGCTATAGTGTAATTATTCATTTATGTATTTGTCTTTCCATTGGACTTAGAGTTCTAATGGCATCGAGTCCGAAATGGGTCCTTCCCTGGATCCCAGAACCCCAGAACTGAATGGGACTTCCTCATCTGAAGCTTGAATTTCCTACTCGGAGGTCTGCCAAGAGGTGCTTGCGTGGATCTCAGTATCATCCAAGGCGGGCAGATCTGCCTCTGAATGGCTCTGTCCACTACCAGCGTCTTTCTTCTTTGAGCTTTATCTCTTGACCCCTGCTTCTGTTCCCCTGGGGCCTCCAACATCTAGGAGGTAGCAACGACACTGAGACATACAAGGGGATCTTCTAGTTCCCTTTGGTTTACAGCTGTCCCAGTTCACCAGGCAGAGTGGACCAGCTGGTTAGCAGTACCACTATCTGTGCTCCTGTTTTTGTTAAGTTGAGCTCTGGCCTCCAATAATATAAGCATGGTGTATGGTAAAAACCATATATAGCGAATGCATAAATTCACGCTGCAAGTAAAACGTACATTATTTGAAACTTATGAGATTTTTATATTGTTGATTTTTGAGTTAATTTCACGCACTGAGCCGCTGACATAAACATACCTTTAGTTTTTATTACTTGGTCAAGAGTCTTTTTTACTAGTATGTTTATATACATCATCAATAAGCAGGTCTACAAGTAAATTTTTGATTCATTACATAATCATATTTTCTAACCCTGTTTCAGTCTGAAACAAGCATACTACATATTGGGGTTGTGTGCCTGTTAAAAGACTCATTGCAATGTATTTTATTAAATTTTACTAAAGGTAAGGGCTGTTTTCTCCTTTCTTCTTTCGAGGAAATAAAAAACACTCTCGGGGAGAAATTAAAAAGTAAACATCACTAACTAGGAAACACTTCTTACTCCATCCTACATCTCCGTTAACACTCCATTCACCGGCCCTGAATACCATTACCGCGTGGTATTCTTATCTCCACCAGCCTTAGACACAGACCTTTATTTTTACGCATTTGCCTTGATGCTTGCTGACTGACACCTTCATCTCTATTAACTATTTATTTGCCTTTGAGATTACATCGTATTCACTTTCTGAGTCTGTATTTTTTTTATAGCCCAATAAAATAAATGAGTTCCATGAAAAAAAAAAGTTGAGCTCTGGGAAGCCCTCCTCTCAAGAGACCAAAGGGCAAGTTGTTTCATAGCTGTCACCTGTCTCCCCCTTGCCCTGCGCAGGGCCACATCTCTTCCAGGCCTGGGCTTAGGGTGTCTGGGGAGAAGTCCACCCTGACAATGGGCTCCCACGCTCTCCCGACGGGATGGCCTCTCACCCTGCGCGTTCACCTGCCTGACGCCAAGAAGCCAACTTCTCAAAAGTCCTCGTGAACTTTGGGCTCCTGAGTTTCCAAGCCAAGCAGAAATGAAATGTATGGGAGGCTCCCTGCCCTGCCTGGGAGGCCCCTCCTCCCCTCCTACTCTCCCCGACTTGATAAGAGAGGCGAAACATTTCTAGATTTGGCGCTGCGACTGTCACTTTGTCACCTCCAGGTAAGTGGCTCTCAGGACCACCCCCTGTTCCCAGTCCTCTGGGGCTGCATGTGTGTTGGCTGGCGAGGGGGAAGGGTACCATGGGTAGCAGTGACACCCCCAGCCCGCTCTCCTGAATCCCCTGAGCTCCCCACCCCAGCACCCATCCATCCTCCTGGCTCCTTCCTGCATCTCCCTCACTTTAAACCCCAGACACTCTGTCTGTCTTCAGCCACCTTCCGTTAAGAGGCTGGGGCAGGAATCCAGGAGGGAGCTGATGGAGGCTGGACAGAGGTGGTGGCAGGTGGGGTTGACAGGAAGGGATGGGTCTGAGAGGTACTGAGGAAGGGGACTCAGCACCTCGCAACACAGCGGCCCGCCTTGCTCTGTGGTTCTTCACTGGAAGATGTAGGACCAGCTCTGCTGCATCTTGGTTTTGGGGCCTGAGTAAGTCATTTCACCTCTCTGGGCCCCAGTTTCCTCACCTATGAAATAGGAATAATAAGAGGATCAGGTAAGAGCTCAGAAGAGCCAAGTGGGGCTTTAAGGGAAAAGCTAGAGGGATGCTGGTCTGGTCTGGTGGTGATTCGTCAAGTTGTAGAAGGCAGGCCTGGAATGGAGTCCTTCACTGAGGCTCAAGAACCCCCATCACCCTGGGAGGTGAGCTTTCACACCCCTTTCTTCCAGCAAATTGTCTGAGGTTCAGAGAAGTTAAATATCTAGCCTGGGGCCCCCAGTAGGGGCAGGGCTGGAACCCAGGATGGGCTGCTTCTAGGGCTGTACTCTTCCCATGGTGCTACTCTGTCAGGGTCTGGGGCTGGGCTGGGTGGGGGCATTTGGATCTGTGCAATCTCTGTGGGCCTCCACTTGCCATCTGCAAAGTGTCAGGAGAGCTGAGACTCCCTAAGAGCCTTCCTGCTCGAATAGTCTGTTGACGCCCAGACTTCTCGCTACCGCCCTGCCTGCCACATACTAGAAGTCTCTCCTAGAACCCCCAGTACTCTGATCCCAACCACCCCACGTGGCTTTCACTCAGACCTGCTTCTGCTGGTGAATTCTCCTCCAGGAATGGCCTCACCCCCACACACGCACCCCGGTCTGAAACCTGAGTGTCACCCTAGTCACCTCCTTCTCCCTCCTCAACCAACATGACAGCAAGCCCTGACGAGTTGACTTTGTCTCTCACGGGTTAGTGTGAGTTCCCCAAGGGCATCAGCTGTGTACAGTTCCCCCCTGGGATGCCCGGGATGAGCAGGGCGCCTGGCATACAGCAGTGTTCAATGAGTGGATAGATGGGTGGGTGGATAGATGGACGGATGGATGGGTGGGTGGATGGATGGACGGATGGATGGGTGGGTGGATGGATGGACGGATGGATGTGTGGGTGGATGGATGGACGGATGGATGCGTGGGTGGATGGATGGACGGATGGATGGGTGGGTGGATGGCTAATGGATGACTAGTTTGAAGTTTTATTAGTGGGTTTACGTGAGGGATTTGTTATCCCTACCAAGAAACACCTTCGCATTTTAACAAAGGGCGAGTTCTTTAAGAGGGCAATTGTCAATTATCTCTATCAGACTAGCAGGGCCAGGAGACAGATTTTTTTTAACCTCTTAAAACACATCCACTTCATCTACCCCAGGAAGGATCTTGAAACAGCTGTCTGTCACCCAGACCTCAGATCCCAAGGAAAGGGCAAGACCAATATTGTTGGTCCTATCTTCCAAGCCATTTCCCTTCTTCCTTACAGCCCATTCAAGAGCCAGCAGAGAGATTTCCCTGGTGGCCCAGCGATTGAGGCTTCGCGCTTCCACTGCAGGGGGCATGAGTTCCATCACTGGTGGAGGAAAAGAAAAAGAGCCAGCAGAGCCAAACTGCCTTGATATTCAATTTTAGGGGCTCAAGAAAGACCTCAATGAAAGACCTCAATATATTTGCTCCTCTGCTGTCTAATGCCTGAAATGGGCTTAATTCCTCTAGTTTAAGGCTCTGACTGCTGTTAGATGGTGAAGGCTTGCAGGGGCACCATGCTTTGAAGTTTACTAAAAGCTCTCATATCCATAACTTCCTTGGAGTCTCATGATCATGTCACCCACACCCCCTGCCCAATACATAGATGAGGAAATTGAAGCTTGGGAGAAGTGAGTGACTTGATCAAGTTTATACAGCTAGTTTTTAGCGGTCTGGGTATAGAACATTCCAGTATACCATAGCTGATTCTCTCCTTGATCCCCAATCCAGTTCCGAACCTTCCTAGGAAGACTCACATGGTTTTTAAGAAATTTGTCCCCCAGGTTTCTTCACTATTGAGTCACGGATTTTTTCTTTGTAATTAACATGTGATTTGTGGGGAGATACTTTGAGACTATGTAAATATCCCATCTCTCATCACCCATTTACCCACTAATTTTGGCATCCATGGATGATTTTCTAACTCCATCATTTCTTCTATATTCATTAGTTGGCATCCTACGGTAGGGTAAAGCTTTCTTTTCTCTCCCTAGTTTGCTAGGGCTGCCATAACGAAGCACCGTGAACTGAGGGGCTTAAACAACAGAAATTTATTTCCTCCCAGTCAGTTCTGGACACTAGAAGTCTGGGATCAAGGTGTCAGCAGGGTTGGTTCTTCCTTGAGGGCTCTGAGGGAAGGATCTCTTCCGGGCCTCTCTCTTTGGTTTGTAAATGGCCATCTTCTCCCTGTATCTTCACATCATATTCCCTCTGTGTGTCTATCTCTGTGTCCAATTTTCCTTTTTTTGTAAGGACACCAATTATACTGGATTAGGGCCCACCTTAATGACCTCATTTTAACTTGATTATCTCTGTGAAGACCCTATCTTCAAATAAGGTCACATTCTGAGGTCCTGGGGGTTAGGACCCCAACATTCATTTTTATGGGGAGACAAAATTCAACCTCAAACTTACTTTGTTTGTTCATTGACTGATTGATTCTTATTTTATTCAGTACATCACTATCAACTATTACTGGTCCAACTGTCTCAGATTTGGCCAGTGTGAGCTCCTGAGAGCTGGCTCCTATGTCCTTTTGACATATCCCCATGATTCTTTGAGCAACTTCTTACTTTCTGGCACCAAAAAGATATTCCAGGTTCTACTTTCTTTGACCCAGGACTAGAATCATTTATTTCTCCAAGGAGAAACATCTTTGCTAGGTATGCTCATCGCTATCGGTGTATCCGTGTTTCTAAAAGATGATATATACACGGATACCTCTGCTTTCAATTCAGCATCCTTGGGTTCACGCACTCCTTCCCCCTTTGCATATTTTCAATGCCCCTCTCCAAGAAGCAGAAACCTGGCTTCAATGGTCCTCATTTGCAGAGGCCTAGAATACAAGAAGCCTCTTATTTTAAGCTGTTATCAGCCACTTAGGTGTAGAGGGAATGTGTGCCTTTTATTGCCTGTCTATAGAGTAGGTTTTGATATAAGAACGGACGGAGGGAGTAAGGAGGCACTGGGGTCTGAGGATGGTCACAGGAGGAAAAACAGAGAGAGAAGGGGGCCCTCAAGCCTCAGCTCTCTAAGGACTCGGCCATGGGACCCGCTGAAGGAAGCTTCCTTGTCTGCCTGCTTGCCAGGAAGTGTGACCAAGGTAAGGGAGGACCGGGGGAAAACCCACTGCTCCCTGCCTGCCTGTGCCCTCTCGGTTTCCAGTCTCATATATCAGACTGTTTGATGAAAGTCAGGCCACATGAGGGAGGCAGACGAGGTCTTTGAAACTGGGCGCAGCAGATTCTGCATCGCCCTCTCCTCCAGGTTCTTCAGGTAGATCTAATATATGAAGGGGAGTCAAATTAAGCTCTCTGGACCCCTGCTCCAATCCCTGACTGTCCCTCCCCTGGGCAGCTACATAACCTCCAGTCAGCCTCCCTGCCCCCAGCCCCTTCCTACCATACCTGTCATGTCATGAGACCACAGATCTGACCTTGTTAAGCCGACACCTCAAACCAGGCGGCCGCACTGCCCACAGGATCAGGGCTGAGCTCTACTGATGAGAGGCACCACACGAACCTTGAACTCAGAACTCAGTTCAAACGCCAGCTCTCCCCTTTCCTGACCTCTGAGCCTCAGTTTCCTTGCGTATAAAGTGGGGAAATTTAACGGAGGACAAGGGCTCCAAAGTACTTAGCAACTTCATGGGCAAACCACGCTCTGGTCCATCTGCCATCCCTCCTGCCACATCCACCCCACCCTAAGGTCGCAACCCTTGTCTGTGGTCTACCTTCGCACTATTTAGGGCCATCAAGGCCCATTCTCCCTTGTTGGGACATGTCTTCAGGTATGGAAGGCATTTCTTGTCCAAGCTAACAGCTCATTTCTTCCAATTGTTTCTCATTAGGATGCGTCTTGGAAGCCCCTTGTCCCCTTGGCTACTGTCCATTGATTGGTCCAGCTTCCCACAGCTCTTGAGTTCCGTGCTACATCACTGCTCACGGTGGGGGCCTTGGCCAGGCTTCCCAGACTTCAGATATTCTGGGATATCTGATCAGATATACTGTCACTGTTTTTGTCTTATGTGCATACAATTTGTTCTGTGATTTGCTTTATTTAATTTTTTTGTCAACTCGTATTTTTTCTGTCACTATCCTAAATATAAAACCCTTCATCACAGAGGGAGGCCATAACAAGGCGTATTTAAATTAAAATGAAAAATGCCCATTCTGGTATCACCCGTGGTGGTGTGACTGCCACATTTGGGGAAACGCAGATCTGGCCAACACCCCCTTTCTCAGATGGACAAAGCACGACTGGGAGAGGGGCAGGGTCTGAGCTGGAGCTGAGGGGTTCTGGGTGCTTCACGGCACCCCCTTTCTTCTCCACTCTCCTCTCCCCCTCCATCCCCCAAGTCTTTGCCTGCATCTGCTGTCTTGCACTCCTGCCCATCATTCTCTTTCTCCTCCTCCTCCCCATCCTCCCTCCTCTTCCTCCCCTCCCCCTCCCCCTCCCCCTTCCCCTCCTTCTCCTTCTCCTCCTTCTCTATCTAAATGTTAGCTCTCTTACTATATGATCCTGCAATCCCACTCCTGTGCATATATCTGGAGGAAAAACATGGTCCAAAAGGATACACGCACCCCAATGTTCATTGCAGCACTGTTTACACTAGTTATCCCTTTCTATTCTTTCCTGGAACCTCCTACTTCTCCCACTCTTACTTTGAATAACTGCTCGGGCTGTTGGAATGCTCTCTTCCAGCGGGAACGTGCAGTTCCCATTTTGGGAGTCGGCATAAGTAGCTCTGTGGTGGTGTCTACTCACTGACCTTTTGTAGATTTCAGCTTTTCCTTTTGTAAAATGGGTTGATAGCCCCTGCCTTACTTACTTTCCCAGACAGAGCAGCGAGACTGGGTGTTTTTTTAAAAAGCGTCTTGGGGCGATTCCCTGGTGGCGCAGTGGTTAAGAATCCGCCTGCCAATGCAGGGGACAAGGGTTCGAGCCCTGGTCTGGGAAGATCCCACATGCCACGGAGCAACTACGCCCGTCCACCACACCTACTGAAGCCCGTGCTCTAGAGCCCGCGAGCCACAACTACTGAGCCTGCGCTCTAGAGCCCGCGAGCCACGACTACTGAGCCTGCGCTCTAGAGCCCGCGAGCCACGACTACTGAGCCTGTGCTCTAGAGCCCGTGCTCCGCAGCATGAGAAGCCACCCCAACGAGAAGCAGGCGCACCGCAACGAAGAGTAGCCCCCGCTCGCCGCACTAGAGAAAACCCGCGTGCAGCAACGAAGACCCAACACAGCCAAAAATAAATAAATAAAAGAAATAAACTTAAAAAGAAATGCCTTTAAAAAAAAAAAGCGTCTTGGGAAAGCCCCTAAATAGTGTTACTAATTGGGGTGAGGCACCCCACCCCAAACCCTCCCGCCCAATGACCTTCTGCCATCCCAATGAAGTTGCAACGTACGGTCAACGCGCGAAGGCTTCCCACCCTGCTCAGCCCATTCCTCACCCTTCTCCTGCGTGCTGCCTCTGTCTCTTCCATCTCCAGCCGCCCCTCCCAGCGCCCCCTGTTATAAAACCCAGACAGAGAGCAGGCTATCGCCTCTGAATTGTTGAGGAGCAAAGATTAGAAGCGGCTTCCTGAAATGGACTCAGTGAGAAGCCCTTACATATGTAAAGGGCTCTCACTGAATGCTCCCCATCCTCTGCCAGATGAGGGCTGTTACTGCCGGCTGGGGAGCGGGTGTACAAAGCTAGTGAACAGCTGAGTGGGGCGCTCAGCATATTTCACTCCATAAATAAGGACTATGAGATCAGGCACTGCTGGCCTCCCCAACTTCAGCCTTGTCCCCATCAGAGGACCCGCTGCATGGCTCCCCTGTGTACACACTGACCCCAGTCATGCTGGGCAGAGACCACATGGGAGTCCCTGATCCAGAGGAGAGTGACTCAGAGTCGGTCCATGATGTATTCATTCTACAAACACTGGCCAGGGGACAGGTGATCTGCACGGGACTTGGTGGGCGTGGAAATGAGACATTGATCTCAAGGTGTGCGTGGTCAAGTGGGAGATGTAGACACACAGCTGGTCATCATCAGCCAGGTGATGTGGGCCACTGTGCTGCCTCACAGGTGTGCTCCTGGGAGGCCACAGCTGGGAGGCTGGAGAAAACCAAGTACTTCCATGAGAGGTGAAACGGAGAGGACGCGAAGGGTTTGGGAATGGAAGCAGCAGTGACAAGAGTCTCTAAACATGGGGTGCCAGGCTGGGAGCCTGGAATGGGGGCGGGGGGTGGGTGGCATGTCCCACCCTGTCTGGCAACTGAGCCGAGTCTTATGGTTTACAAAGCCCCAGCGCGGTCCCCACTGCCTTTCATCTTCCAAACCTCAGCACAGCCAACCTCACACTCCACAAATGCATCCTCCACTCTCCCCGCAGAAGAACTGGCCAGTCCTCCCTAGGTGCCCCACTCCCTCACACATACCCATTGTCTCAGTTGGGGTCCCCAAAGGAGACCCTGAGACGAGTGTTGGGACCCAACCTGGAGCCTCCGTGCCGTGACAAGGTCATGGGACAACGGCCCAAGACAGCACTGCAGGGCAGTGCTGCGCCCAGGGGGCTGATTACATCTCTTCTGATCTGCTTTGTAATTTTGTGCTTATGCCTTGAAAAAATACACGGGGGATTTGCCCCCCGTCCAAAGCTTAACCGTGTGAGACGTCCTCTTCCCCCTCCTAAACCCACAAATTGGGACTTTTTAACCACAGCCCCTGGCTGGTGGGAGAAAAATAAACAACCTGGAAATGTAGGGATGTTTGTATGGAAAAACACCAGAAATAGAAAAACAATGGCCCTACATGGGAATGACAGATGATTATGGGTATCGTTGGTTCTGGTATAAGGATAAATTAATCATACAGAGTCAACTGCCAACACTGGAATTGTTGACTCATCTATTCAGACAGGCTTCATGCCCAGAGGAACACAGTGATAGATTAAATTGTGAAAAATATTGTAGATGATTTAGGGGTACATTGTTAAAACCTGTCCATGCGGACCTCTAGGACACATAGGAAAGGTCAGGAAACTTCCTCCTCCATAGTTCCTCTTAATAGCTTGTTACATATTAGCTTGGCTTTGTTATTAGTACGGATTGAACCTACACTGGGAAAAAACAATGTTTTGAGAACCTTTGGAATTATCTTAAAAGTACATCTAGAAATATTAGGTACATTCTAAGATCGCTTAGGGTATATAAACCTGACTGTGAGAAAATAAAATAGGAGACCATGCTTGCACATACACAGTGTTATTGATTTATTTAACCTCCCCTCGCCGACGCTGTCCATCCCTCGGGTATTCCCGGACCTACAGGAGCTGGACTCCCGCAGACGAGGATTCGTGGGCCAGTCGTTTATCAGGCAGAGCTTCCAGGGGAAACCAGTAGGGGAGGGGGAAGCAGACCCTGAAGGGGAGGGGACAGCCAAGTCTTGCCTCACAGAGGGAAACTGGCTCCACTCCTCCAGGAACTCGAGAAACAGTCCATGTCACGTTGGACCTGGAGTCTGTACCCCTCCAGCAGGCATTGGTCAAGGGCTTCCCCAAGGATCTAAGTTTCCAGACACTTCCCACTTTCCTAGAGCCTGCAGGCTAGGTGGCTCCGGCAGCTTGGGCATTGGGAATGCAAGGTCACCGAGAGCCGGTGCCGCATGAGCATGGGAGAGGGGTCCGAGGAGATAGTAATGAACAATGACGGCATCTGCTTTCCTCTATGCCCACTCCGCCAGCACCTGTAATAGTTGATTCTGCACACTTGATCTCACATCTGCCTCCGCAGTAGAAGCCTGGCACATGGCTCATGCTTAATAAGAGTTGGTGAATGAATGAATGGAAGGAGAGAGGATAACTTTAGTCATTTTCAGATGAAGAAACTGAGGCTCGGCGAAGTGAATGACTTGCCCAGGGTGCCACAGGAAACGAGCAGCACAGCCAAGATCCCCATCAGCCTTCTGACTACGCATCCAATGCGCCTGCACTTAGCCCTAGCATGGCAATGCTCTCCCCCCCCCAGCCCTTTCTTAGGGTACAAGATAACCCCTGACTCAGCTAGCAACGACTTCCTTATTGCAGGTCTCAGAGGCTTCTAGGACTTTGAAGGAGGGGAGGGGAAGGCTCCCCGGGGAGGCTATATAAGCGCATGTTTCCTCCTAGCTGCCCTGGTAAAGGCCAGAGGGTAGCTGGAGTGCAAGCAGGGAGCCACACCCCTTGCCCCAGCCCCGCTCCTCCTGCCCCCTGCTTTGAGCTCTGAGCTGCCTCCTCTGCTCTCCAGGACATGGCAGCCCCCATGACCATGGCAACCAGCCTCCTGCTCATGGCCCTGTGCACCTACTGCATTGTCCCTGCAGGTAAGATCTCTGACCCCACCCTGGGTCTCTCGCGCAGGACAGCCGTCCCAAGGGCATGGCTGGAATGGCACAGCAGAGGACAGAGGACCGAGCGGCCTGGGTCTGGAGGGGACTGCTGAGAAGGGGGCAGCCCGGTGGCTGGACTGGAGGTGTTTAGTGCAGGGGACAGGCTCCATGCTGAAGCCCAGAGTCTAGAGCAGGCTGGCAAAGAACTTGGCTCTTCTCTCTCCTGTCTTTTAGGCTCCATGATCATCCCCTCTTCCTGCTGCATATCCTTCATTTCCAAGAAAATTCCTGAGAGACAAGTGATAAACTACCAGCTGTCCAACAGCAGTGTCTGCCCCAAGGCAGGAGTGATGTAAGTAACTACTACTCCTCGGCCACCTGGCAGGAGGCGGGCAGGGAGACATGAGCCTTCAGGATCACTGAGGGCCCAGCTGTGTGATCCTGGGGAAGTCACCTCACCTCTCTGAGCCTCAGCTTCCTCATCCATAAGATTAGGAAGAGGATTCAGAGTCAATAATACCTACTGAGCACCAAATATATACGAGGTACCATTCGGGGCATATAACTTTCCCTTATCGAACCCTCTCAGCCATTCTAAGAGCTAGGATAGATTATCCTCATTTTACAGGAGGCAATTAAGGCTCAGAAAGGTGACCTATTCGAGGTCACTTAGGACTCCAAATAACTTCAGAGTTACAAGACAGCAAATGTGACCTCACTGTGTGAACAGTGGCATGCCCTAGAAATATGATCTTTCCTCAACCCAGAGGGTAGTATTTATAATGCATGATCATTTACTTGTAGTGAATTGTATAAAGTTGTTAACACTTGTTTAAATTTTTTTACACTATAGCATTTATGCAATGGTTTACAGAATTCATGGAATAAGTGGGGCGCTGGGTGTAGCAGCTGAAGCTGCATGGTGCTCGGCGAGGCCATTCTTGTTGCCGAATCTGTCAGCTCCTGAGTGTTCAGTATTAGCGGTGATGTTACATTGTCACACCATTTGTGTAACTGTGGTCAGCAGAAGACCACGACTCAGTGTGGATGCTTCATGTGGATTAATTTATGGAAGCCCCAATCTGTATGTCTGTTTTGAGTATTTAGAGGAGAATGTTATTGGAATGGAATTTTCTTAACCCAGAAGGTAGTATTTATAAGGCATAATCATTTACTTGTAGTGAATTGTTTAAAGTTAACACTTGTTCAAATTTTTTTACACTATAGCATTTATGCAATGGTTTACAGAATTCATGGAATTATTTTTATCAGTATGGAAATTAATTAAAACTTTGAATCTTAATTTTGTATGCATCTTTGAGAAAAAAAATTAATTATTAACCGTAATTTTCCCCACTGGCTCCAGACCCAGCTCCACAGCCTGGCATCCACTGCTCGGAGCCGGCTTGGAAAATGGCATCCCCCCGCTCCCTCCCAGCTCTGGCATCCTTATTGGGCACGCTTCCTTGCACACTGTGTGAACTGGAGGCCTTTTTCCTTCGGGGTCTTCAGTGCGTCTTCTCTCGTCCCTGTGAGTAGACATCGTGTGTCTCTCTTCAGACCCAGTGTTATCGAAAGGCAGGGCTGGGCCTCCCCCATATGACAAGGAGGTGACTGAACATGAACACGAGGTTATTGAAACAAAGGGATGCAGACGCACAGAGAGGAGACATCGTGTCAGGAACCTGCCAGGAGGCTGGGACAGCAGCGTGTCCTCGGGGCTTCCAAACAACCTCCTCGGAAAGTGAAGGGATCCAAACCCCCTGCCAGACCTCACGTGTGCTCTGTCACTCTTCCCACAGCTTCACCACCAGGAAGGGCCAGAGGTTCTGTGGCAACCCCAAGTTGCTGTGAGTCCAGAGGTACATGAAGAACTTGGATACCAAGCAGAAGAAAGGCTCCACTAGCACCAGAGTGATGGGTGCCAAAGTCGCTGCCCAGAGGCACCCTGCCAACAGCACCTTCATCTAAGCCCTGCCCGGCCCCCAGCCCTGAGCTTGGGCCTGGGTCTCGCCTCCTAACCAGGGAGGCAAGGGGCCTGGTGAGCCAGGGGTTGTAGGCAAAGGGCTAATGGTCCTGTTTCTTAGCAACATTCTCAGGGGATGTGTCTAGTCTATTAAAAAACCCAAGGCAGGGGAGGCCTGCTCCTGGGGGCTGAATGAGGGCTCCAAGCATCTCAGGCCTCTTGCCTTTCCTGAGCTGGGGGAGAAGGTCCCAGAAGGAGGGCCATGGTGGTCCTTTGTCCTCCCCCTGAGCTGGAGCTGGCACTTCTCTGACTTCCGGGTTCCATCAGAGCCCAAGCGCATGAGTCCTACCCTGCAGACAGACTCTGCTTGTACCTTAGCCTGCAGCCGTCTTCTATGGGCCCTCTGGTCTTGCAGTGGGGCCTACGGGCTGTCTGTCTATCTGTCTGGGGATGGGTGACCTCCATTACACTGGCGATGCTCCTGGTCCGTCCCACTTGCAGCCTCCCAGGTGAATAAAAACCCAACCAAAGCATAGGGCTCTTTGCTGCGTTCACTGCCAGATCCTGGCCCTCCTTGCACACCTCTCATGGGATACGACTAATAAAGTTTTTCAGGAACTCATTGGTTTTTGTAACGAAATGGACCTGGAGGACCTGGATGAGGGGCCAGCCTGGGGAGTTGAATTCCTTTGTGAAGATATGGGTTTAAGGAGATGTTTTGCTTCATGGCACAGCGTGTTCCATGCTACTTTGGGGACAAAGACCCTCTCTGCCTTTAAGGCTGGTCTTTCCCCACATTTTGGTGAGGGGAAGATGGGGTGGGAGCTGAGGGGGGAGAGGATCCCAGCTTTTTTTTTTTTCTATACTATGTGATTTGTATGTCGAGTGTAGATGGACACACTTGCTGTTCTCAAATAACAATCTAAGTAAAATGTGATTTCTCCTTCAAAGGTGGTCATATCTTGCCTGTTCTCATCTCCCTTGGGCGGCAGGGTTGGGGTGTCAACAGTGGAGTACGTGCCCCAGAAATCACCCTGAGTTGCCCATCTGAGGCTGGGAGGGAATGAAGACAGCCTGAGCACAGGGTATCCCAGGAGTGGTCTTGGCCTGCCCTTGGGAGTCCTGTTATGAACCCTGAAAAACATACATGCATAGCTGGATTCAATTAAATTTGTAAAAAATTTTGACAGAACTTATTATTGCACAAGGAGCTGTTTAGGCATCAAAAGACTATTAAATTATAAATGGTGGTTGGTCTCTGGCTTCAAAGGATTAGGGAGAAGAATAACACATCCACACTCACAAATCAAAAGCAGTGTGGGTTTAATACCAATCCTGACTGATAAGCTGCGTGACCTTGAAATATGTTACTTAACCTCTCTGAGACTCAGTTTCCCTCATCTGTAAAATGGGGATAAGGAAACCTTTCGATTTTGTTTGGGTTTTCTCCGGAAGCAGTCCCTGAAAACAAAGATTTGGGTTCAGATATTATATTTGGGAGGTACAAGAAACAACACCAGGAAAAGGAGGAGGTAATACAAGGGAAGGAAAGCTGCCAATATGAGTGTGTTATCAAGCAGAGGGGAATTAGAGCTCCAGCCACTGGGCAGTGGTGTGAGACCCACCCCTCAGAATTACACCCCCTCCATTAGTCATTGTCAGCTGCGGGGAGCGTCGGTCTTCCTGCAGGTGGGAGCAGGGCAACCTTCCACGGTTCAAAACAAGCCTTCAGGTACAAGAGTCTGCAGAGCACAGGAAAGGCCTGGTAGCAGACTATTAAGGTTCTTTTAACTCGATACAAAGCAGAATCAAGGGTAGCTTTAAACAACGAGAGGACATTCTGATGGGGGAAGGGAGCCTGCAGAAATCCTTGGCCCAGAGCTGGCCCCTCTGAACGGTATTGAGCTTTCACTCTCTAAAGAATAGTGTTTCTTCTTCTTTTTAAAAAGTCTTTGCTTCCTTTTATTTTTTTTTTAGGCCGTGCCGTGCAGCTACGAGGGGTCTTAGTTCCCCACCCTCACCCCCGACCAGTTCCCAAGCAGTGGAAGCACAGAGTCCTAACCCCTAGACCACCAGGGAGTTCCCACAAGAGTGTTTTTCTAAGGATGGAAGAGAGCTGGTGTCTTCAGGTGAGAGACGGAACTACAAACGGACATTGGTCAGACTGTAGGTGACAACAGAACTCTGACGCACAGCCTCTGCAGCAAAAAAACCCAGAATCATGAGATTGGTCAGTGACTGCCAGCTTCCTAATTGTCCCCTTTCTCCAACTCAGAACCAACCAGAGAAGGCCAAATATACTCCCGAATCAATCACAGAAGATGTCTGCTTCTAGTTATCCCGCCTCCAGCTTCCCCGGGCCAACAGCCTCCATTCAAGATATACCTGTGCTTCCCCTCTGGTCCTCTCTGAAGCTCTCCCACTCCCTGGAGGCCTGTGAGTCGCTGCCAAACACAGGTGATGCGTCTGATTCCCTTGCTAGGCAAGCGCTGAATAAACTACCTTTGCTGGTTCCCATCTGATGGTTCTCGTTTATTTCATCAGGGAAGCTGTAAAATCTGGTACAGTTGCAGCCAGGGCCATGGAAGGATTGAAGCAGGCAGTGGTGAGGAGGGGAGAGCCTCCAAGAGTGTGCAAACCTGGAACCCTGTCCTTCTGCTGGCAGGTGTGTCTCTTGGGCCAGCCTCTTTGGAGGACCGTCTGGTAGCATATGTTAAAATGCTAGACACACATACCGGGACTTCCCTGGTGGCGCAGTGGTTAAGAATCCGCCTGCCAACGCAGGGGACACGGGTTCGAGCCCTGGTCCGGGAAGATCCCACATGCCGCGGAGCAACTAAGCCCGTGCACCACAACTACTGAGCCTGTGCTCTAGAGCCCACGAGCCACAACTACTGAAGCCCGCACACCACGACTACTGAAGCCCGCGCGCCTAGAGCCCGCGCTCCGCAACCAGAGAAGCCACCGCAGTGAGAAGCCTGCGCACCACAAGAGTAGCCCACCCCCCGCTCGCTACAACTAGAGAAAAGCCCGCGCACAGCAAAGAAGACCCAACGCAGCCAAAATAAATAAATACATACAGGGCTTACCTGGTGGTGCAGTGGTTGAGAGTCCGCCTGCCGATGCAGGGGACGCGGGTTCGAGCCCCGGTCCGGGAAGATCCCACACGCCGCGGAGCGGCTGGGCCCGTGAGCCATGGCCGCTGAGCCTGCGCGTCCGGAGCCTGTGCTCCGCACCGGGAGAGACCACAACAGTGAGAGGCCCGCGTACCGCAAAAATAAATACATACATACATACATACATACATACGTACACACACATGCCATTGACCCAGCAATTCCACCTCCAGAAATGTGTCCTACACATGTGCACAGAGGTTCATGTACAAGGATGCAGGCAGCACTATTTGTGGTTATAGAAAACTAGCAACAACCTAATTGCCAATTCATAGGGGACTCAGCAAAGATATATTTTTAAGTGAAAAAAAACAAGGTGCACAAGGACATGCACTGTATGATCCTATTCATGCAAAAAAAAAAAAAAGACACACGTATGCTTAGCAACTGGACGGATGCAAACTATCAAAGTTGTGTTGACTGAAAAAAACGCACAATGTGAGAGCTGTGAGTTACGTTTTACATACTTAATGAGGGGCAAAATGAGGACTGTAGTCCAGGAGACAGCATCTCAGATAGCTCCGAGAAACTGCTCCAAAGAGGTGGGGGCGGAGATAAGTATACGTGTGATTTTGGTGAAGTCCATGCAATGAAGCACATATTTTTTGCAGAAGGTGGCTGCTCGTCACGAGGAGCAGAGGTCACCATGAAGGATTTTAGTGCTTTTCTAGACCGGAGGAGATGCGAGAGTTGGGCTCATAAAGTTTTCTCCTGAAAATATCTAACTATCTAAAGACATGTTCTGCCAGTTTTTCCCAGAGCACAGAGGGCCTCATTCCTCATCTCCACCCTGAACTTCTTTCAGGGGGTGTCAATGGTCAGCAGCTGCAGCAGCTCATAATTTGATCCTTGTAGAGGTAGAGGGCAAGCGCCAATTTGTAGGTGACAGGTGGTTGCCTCAGGCAAGTCAGACTGGGAGTCAGGGAGAGAGAAGATACATCTTTATCAGTACTTTTCTGGGGTGTTTAAACTTCTTGCTATGTGCATTTATCCTTTTTGTAATAAAAACTAGTGTACAGAAGCTGTCGATGCGTTGCCCGTGCGCCTTTCCCTCGGACTGTATCTTTCATCATGCTCCTGACTTCTTCCAACAGCCAGGAGGATCTGCGTCTCTGTGCCTGGGTGCCTGGCCCCTAAGGCTGCTCTGCTGGGTCAGGCCAGTAGTGCCAGGGAATGAACAGCCCCCCTGGCAGCCCTCAACCAACGGCTAATTAAAGTGGATGTCTAACCACCATCCCAGGTCCCTAACTCCTTGGTCGGAATAGCTCTAGGGAGTGTGTTCTCTGCTCTCTGCCAATCATTGCCCTGTTTCCCAATCAGTCACTGGCTTGACAACACACGCTTCTGGCTGCCTGCCCTTCTCACCAGTGTCTCTGCCTCTCCTGAATAAACTACATACTCCCAAACCCTTGTCCCAGGGTTTGTATTTGGGAGAATACAAACCAAGTCAATTAGTTTAGATGACAAATAAATCAATAAATAAAGGAGAAATGACTTGGTCTAGGAAGTCAGATGAACCTGGATTTGATCCCAGCCTCCTCGGTTTCTGGCTGTGTGGTGCTGGAGGAAGCTAACTGAGCTCTCAGGCCTCAGTTTCCACATCTGTAAAATGAGCATAATGGAAGTACCTATTTCATGGGTCGGCTGTGAGTATTAAACAGGCAATTAATGCATGGGAAGCATTTAGCTGAATGGCTGGCACATAGTAAAGGCTGTGGGCAGGCTCAAGTTTAGGCAGGAGGCAGAGAAGCTGAAGCTGGTCTTGCTGTGGCCAGGGCACCCAGCTAATACTTCTATGGCCACTCCAGTGGTTCTGTGCCCCCTACTTCCTCCTGTCTCATTTCTCTGGTGGCCATTAAATGCCTCTGGAGAAAGGAGGCCCTGATTGGAGTGCTGATCATGGGGCACCTGAACTGTCCACCAGAAGTCCTGGCCTGCCTTGGCCTGATCTTGCTTTGGGATGCTGCGAGCCTTGGCCGTGGATGGCCGGTCTGTGTGTGGGGAGGTGACATCTCCTGCCCTGGTTCTGGGTGGACCACCAGCACAATGACAATGCACTGAGTCACCCACAGTCTTTCTCAAGCTACCTTGACATATTCTGGAGATGGAGGGGTGCCGGAAGCTGCTGTGGTCAGGGAGGGACCGGGCTTAGTTTGTGGCCACGTTAAGCCAAAGATGGTCTGTGTTTGGGAGAGTGCTCCACACGGACAAAACCTGTCCTATGACTCACTGAAACTGAGTTAATTAAGCTCTGCTATAGCCCACGGCTGGTATATCAGAAAGCACAATCATAATCCAAGGGTGGAAGAAGAAGCAAGCACAGGTGAGCCCTTGAGTCCAAGGGGTGGGAGGAGGAACAAAGGAGACCCACAGAACAGCAGTTCTCAACCCTAGCGGGGCTTTAGAATCAGAATCTGACTTAAAATGCAGATTCCTGGGCCCCGCCCCATACGTGATGGCTCTGCTGGGATGGGGCCCAGGAATCTGCATTCTTGAAGAAGTTGCCCCAGTTGGCGCAGCCACTATCGAAAACTGTATGGAGCTTTCTCAAAAACATAGAAACAGAACTGCCATACGATCCAGCAATTCCACTTCTGGGTATTTATCAGAAGGAAATGAAAACACTTACTTGAAAAGATATCTGCACCCCGACGTTCATTGCAGTGTTATTTAAAACAGCCAAGACATGGAAGCAGCCTAAGTGTCCACTGGAGGATGAATGGATAAAGAAAAAAAAATACATGCAGTGGAATGTTACTCAGCCATAAAAAAGAATGAAACCTTGCCATTTGCGACAACATGGATGCACCTCGAGGGCATTGTGCTGAGCGAAATAAGATAGACAGAGAAAGACAAATGCCATCTGATCTCATTTCTATGTGGAATCTAAAACACAATAAAACAAAAAATCCCAGACTCATAGATACAGAGAAGAGATTGGTGGTTGCCAGAGGCGGGGGCTAGGGGTTGGGCAAAATGGGTGAAGGGGGTCAAAGGTACAAATTTCCAGTTATAAGATGAATAAGCCCTGGAGATATAACGTACAGCATGGTGACTGTAGTTAACAATACTGTATTGTATATTTGAAAGTTGCTAAGACAGTAGATCTTAAAAGTTCTGCTCACAAGAAAAAAAAATTTGTATGTGGCGATCAATTTACAGTGTATACATATATCAAATTATTGTGTCGTACCCCTAAAACGAATACGTTATACGTCAATTATATTGCAATTAAAAAAAAAAGTAGTCCAGGTGATTGTCACGGCCAGCCAAGTTGACAGACTTTATCTCCCACTCTGGCAGACAAGGGACAGGGGAGGAGAGAGGGACCTTGGGCTTCATCTGGCACTGGAGGACCAGCTGAGAAGTGCTGAGCTGGGTTAAGTGACTCAGGACCCCTGCTTGGGGGCAGGGGCAGCTGATGAGCAGAGTCTGGTCTCAGCCACCTCTCCTTCCAGGTGGCAGCTGGAGTGGCAAAATAATGTTGGGGTCATCATAAAGTCTTTTCTTTTAAATTGAGGTATAGTTTATGTACAATATTATATGTTTCAAGTGTACAACATAGTGATTCACTTTTTAAAGGTTATATTCCATTTATAGTTATTTTAAAATGTTGGCTACATTCTCTGTCTTGTACAGTATGTCTTTGTAGCTTATTTATTTTACACATAGTACTTTGTACCCCTTAATCCCCTCCCCCTATTTTTCCCCTCCCCCCTTCCCTCACCCCACTAGTAATCACTAGTTTGTTCTCTATATCTGTGAATCTGTTTCTTTTTTGTTATATTCACTAGTTTGTTTTATTTTAAATTTATTTTTAATTTTTTATTGAAGTATAGTTGATGTACAATATTATTCAGCCACCTCTCCTTCCAGGTGGCAGCTGGAGTGGCAAAATAATGTTGGGGTCATCATAAAGTCTTTTCTTTTAAATTGAGGTATAGTTTATGTACAATATTATATGTTTCAAGTGTACAACATAGTGATTCACTTTTTAAAGGTTATATTCCATTTATAGTTATTTTAAAATGTTGGCTACATTCTCTGTCTTGTACAGTATGTCTTTGTAGCTTATTTATTTTACACATAGTACTTTGTACCCCTTAATCCCCTCCCCCTATTTTTCCCCTCCCCCCTTCCCTCACCCCACTAGTAATCACTAGTTTGTTCTCTATATCTGTGAATCTGTTTCTTTTTTGTTATATTCACTAGTTTGTTTTATTTTAAATTTATTTTTAATTTTTTATTGAAGTATAGTTGATGTACAATATTATATGTTACAGGTGTACAATATAGAAATTCACAAGTTTTAAAGGTTATACTCCATTTATAGTTATTATAAAATATTGGCCATATTCCCTGTGTTGTAAAATATATCTTTGCAGCTTATTTTTGTTACACATAGTAGTGTGTTACTCTTTTTTTTTTTTTTTTTTGCGGCACGCGGGCCTTTCACTGCTGTGGCCTCTCCCGTTGCGGAGCACAGGCTCCGGACGCACAGGCTCAGAGGCCATGGCTCACGGGCCCAGCCACTCCGCGGCATGTGGGATCCTCCCGGACCGGGGAACGAACACGTGTCCCCTGCATTGGCAGGCGGATTCTCAACCACTGCGCCACCAGGGAAGCCCAGTAGTGTATACTCTTAATTCCTTACCCCTATATTGCACCTTTCCCCGTCCCTCTCCCCACTGGTAACCACTAGTTTGTTCTCTAAATCTGTGAGTCTGTTTCTCTTTTGTTATATTCGCTAGTTTATTTTTAGATTCCACATATAAGTGATATCATACAGTAATTGTCTTTCTCTATCTGACTTATTTCACTTAATATAATACCCCCAAGTCCTTCCATGTTGTTGTAAATGGCAAAATTTCATTCTTTTTATGGCTTAGTATTCCATTCCATTGTGTGTGTGTGTATATATATATATATATTCCATTGTGTGTGTATGTATATATATATCTATCTATATATATATCTATATATATATCTATATCACATCTTCTTTTTCCATTCATCTGTTGATGGACACTTAGGTTGCTTCCATATCTTGGCTATTGTAAATAGTGCTGCCATGAACACTGGTGTGCATGTATCTTTTCAAATTAGTGTTTTCTTTTTTTTTTTTTTTTGCTCTATACCCAGGAGTGGAGTTGCTGGGTTATATGGTAGTTCTATTTTTAGTTTTTTGAGAGACCTCCATACTGTTTTCTGCAGTGGCTGCACCAAGTATATTCCTACCAACAGTGTACAAGGGTTCCCTTTTCTCCACATCCTCACCAACACTTGTTATTTGTGTTCTTTTTGATGATAGCCATTCTGACAAGTGTGAGGCGATATCTCATTGTGGTTTTAATTTGCATTTCTCTGATGATTAACAGTGTTGAGCATTTTTTCATGTGCCTGTTAGCCATCTGTATGTCTTCTTTGGAAAAATGTCTGTTCACGTCTTCTGCCCATTTTTTTTTTTTTTTTTTTTTGCGGGACGCGGGCCTCTCACTGTTGTGGCCTCTCCCATTGCGGAGCACAGGTTCCGGACATACAGACTCAGCGGCCGTGGCTCACGGGCCCAGCCGCTCCGCAGCATGTGGGATCTTCCCGGACCGGGGCACGAACCCGTGTCCCCTGCATCGGCAGGCGGACTCTCAACCACTGCACCACCAGGGAAGCCCATCTGCCCATTTTTAAATTGGGTTGTTTTTTTGATGTTGAATTGTATGCGCTGTTTATGTATTTTGGGATATTAACCCCTTATTGGTCATATCATTTGCAAATATTTTCTTCCATTCAGTAAGTTGTCTTTTCAATTTGTTGATGGTTTCCTTTGCTGTGCAAAAGCTTTTAAATTTAATTAGGTCCCATTTGTTTATTTGTGCTTTTATTTCCCTTGTTTTAGGAGACAGATCCAGAAAAATGTTGCTATGATGTCAAAGAGTGTTCCGTTTATGTTTTCTTCTAGGAGTTTTATGGTTTCTGGTCTTACATTTAGGTCTTTAACCCATTTTTAGTTTATTTTTGTATATGGTATTAGAGAATGTTGTAATTTTATTCTTTTACATGTAGCTCTCCAGTTTTCCCAGCACTACTTATTGAAGAGACTGTCTTTTCTCCATTATATATTCTTGCCTCCTTTGTCAGAGACTAATTAACCATAAGTATGTGGGCTGTCTATTCTGTTCTGTTGATTTATGTGCCAGAACCATACTGTTTTGATTACTGTCACTTTGTAGTAATGAAACAGGAGGGAAGGGGGCAGGGCACAACCTTTAAAAAAATGACATATCCCGAGGACACAACATAAACTGATTAGAACGAAATAGGTTCAAGATGGCGGATGAGTCAACTTCCACTAGACCGTGAGCCTCATTGTAACACATTAGCAAGCTAAATGACACACCCACAGGTGGCATGACAGTTCCAAGGCTGACCATAAAAGGTCCAAAAGTGGGTGGTGGCCCAATTCCTGGAAATCCCCACCCCTTCCCCCAAATATCTGGAATACTCCCCCCACTCATTAGCCTATGAAATTACCCACCCCTATAAAAACTGACAACCCCATACTCTGGTGCTGCTCTCGCCTTCTGAGATGGCCCACACTCTGTCTGTGGAGTGTGTTTCTCTCTAAATAAATCCACTCTTACCTATCACTTTGCCTCTCACTGAATTCTTTCTGTGATGAGACATCAAGAACCTGAGCTTCATTAAGTCCTGAGACCAAGTGTGTGATCTCAGTTAAAAGACCGTGGGTTCAAATCCCAATCTGGGTTTTGTCTGGGTTCAAGTCCAGGTACATGGGTTCAAGTCCCAATCTGAGTTGCACGGTTTCAATATAGTCTGAAGTCAAGGAGTGTGATTCCTCCAGCTCTGTTCTTTCTCAAGATTGTTTTGGCTATTTGGGGTCTTTTGTGTTTCCATACAAATTTTAAAACTATTTGTTCTAGTTTTGTGAAAAACGCCCTTGGTATTTTGATAGGGATTGCATTGAATCTATAGATTGCCAAGGGCAGTATGGTTATTTTAACAATGTTAATCCTTCCAAATCCACATCATAAAGTCTTATACTTGCTCAAAGCCTTCGAACTTTTCCGAGCTTCACCTCCTCCCTTCTCCTCTCCCACTTCTCCTCTTTCTTCTCCTCCTCCCTGGGTTTTTCTCCTCTCGCCCACCAGCCAGTCTTCCTACTGGGTTCAGCAAGGCTCCACCCACCTACTGAGAGGACAACCATGTGACGATGTGAGTCCCTGCACAGCTGTCCCCCCGGTGATTGGTTCCCTCGGAGAGGCAGCCTCTCTCTCTTTCCCCATTCCCACTTCTTTCTTGGAAACAGATGTGCTGGGAGAGGTTATTGGCAAGAGGCGTGTTTGGCAGAGGAAGATGTTTTGCTGTCAGAGCTTCTGGACTCGTTGCAGATCTAAGTCTCAACTCTGGCAAAGCTATTCGTTCCAAAGAATTCCACGGCCTTGTTTCTCCAAGGCCTTGTTAAAAGGCAGTTATCTGGGAATTCCCTGGCCACCCAGTGGTTAGGACCCTGCACTTCCACTGCCAGGGGCCCAGGTTCAATCCCTGGTCAGGGAATTAAGATCCTGCAAGCTGAGCGGCCAAAGAAAAAAAAGGTAGTTATCTAAATTCTCAGAATTACAGGCTTATCAGTTTCCAGGAAATCCCTTCAGAATATATGCAGCATTTGCTCTCCTAAAGCTGTGTGCCTGGGTCTTTCAACCCAGCATTCCACCCAAGACACAGGCAAGACTTGGAGGAAAACGGGACTGTGAAATGACCCCAGACACCCTCCCCACCTCGACTCCTGACCAATCCTGTTTCTACTCTTGCTGCTTCTTTTTTTTTTAAATACATCTTTATTGGTGTATAATTGCTTCACAATGCTGTGTTAGTTTCTGTTGTACAACAAAGTGAATCAGCCATATGCATACATATATCCCCACATCCCCTCCCTCTTGAGCCTCCCTCACATCCTCCCTATCCCACCACACTAGGTCACTGCAAAGCACCGCGCTGATATCCCTGTGCTATGCTGCTGCTTCCACTTTGCCAAGGGGAATAACCACTTTCAAAAAAGCTTTTTTCGGCCTCTGCATTTCCTGATTCTAGAGAAAAAATATCTTGTGACTGGCTTTCCCTGGAAATCTCACCATTCTTCTCCTGGCTCTCTAAATTCAGAATAATGATAAGCCCTATAGAACAAGCACTTCTTGTCAGGATGCTGTGGGTATGGCCCCATCGAGATATCACCCAGTGACCTCTTTCCAAGAGTCACCTGGAGAAACTTCTCTCGGGCCTCAGAATTGGGAAGAGCTGCACGAATCCCACGCAACCAACGGTTCGTTTTTATGTTGTTTATGTTCTGAATCTTGGGACTGATTGCACTTTCCATTCTGTATCGGCTCATTGAAAGTTTGCCAGCCCTCGCAGCCCGACAGGTGCACCTGCAACTTATCTATCCAGTCCTTATTAGCCCTTTGCTTTGATGTCCTGCTTAATTGCGGAGTCATTTGGCTCCAGGACAGAGCCTGAAGCAAGTTAACCTTAAGGCCCTTTCTCAGGGTAGGGGCCCAGGGGACAGGACCCTAAGACGCTCAGAGGCACAAGGCACAGGCATAAGACAGACCTGGCTTTGAACCTTGGCTCTGCCACCTGCTAGCTGTGTGACCTTAAACAAATCACTTCCCCTCTCTGAACCTCAGTTTCTTTGGATGAAAAGGAAGGATAAGAAAACCTCCCTCACAGACCTGCCATGAAGATAGATGGAGTAGCTGGTAACAAACCAAAAAAGGTTTGTCTTTTTCCAATTCCTGGAAACATGTTTTCTTTTCTTGATTCCATCCTCCTTCTGTTAGACGCAAACTAGGACACTGCCTACCTCCTGGGGGAGCTTCTCAGCCCTGGGGAAACCCTCCTAACACACTGTGCCTCCTTCTGGCCTCTCCCCCTCCCTGATCGAGGTCCCACTGCGACAGCAGGTGGGGGGTTCGCGTCCATTTACTCAGCTTTGGTAAGGACGGGGCTGGGGTCTTGTCCACCACGCACCTCCAGAACCTTTGACAGCGCCTGGGCCCCCGGTAAGAACTCAACAAAACGTTTGTGCAATAAATGGGTTCCAGACTCTGTGCTGAAGGCTTGTGAAGACAAACAAGGAGGCTTCTCACTGGTCTTCCACGTCCTCCCTTGTCCCTCTCTAGTGCATCCTCCATACAACAGCCAGGGGAGTCTTTATAAATCCCTCCTCTAACCTTATCCCCTGCTTTAAACTCCTTAATATCTCCCCATAGCGTTTAGGATAAAGAGCAAAATCCTCGACCCATGCTCTGTACAGGAGGCAGTAGAATGCAGTCAGAGGGGATTCACCAAGAGGTTCTGCAGCTTTGACCTCGGGCCCCTCACTTGCAGGGTCTCTTTGAGAGCCCTGCACCTCATTTGGTAGCATTGTGTCTTTTTTTGAAAAAGAGCGCCACCAAATTGTAGAAGCGTTAGTTTCCACCACACCCAGATCCGCCCCTAAGCCTGGAGGTGAAGAGCTTGAGTTTTGGAGCCAGCCTACCTGCATTCACATTGTGGTGTCACCGCTTACAGGTGTGCCGCAGTTTCCTCTCCTGTAAAGAGAGAATACGTAGTAACAGATCTGCCATATAGGGCTGTGTTAGGAGCTCACTGGGTGAAGCACTGTAGGACAGTACCTGGCATGTAGTCAGGCCCAAGCGTTCGCTGCTGATAAACAAGGTCCTGCATGATTCAATTCAATCCATGGAGAGACACAGGTCACTGCCAAGGCCATGGCCAGGCAGGGAGAGAGCAGGATGAGCAGGACCCAGGAGGCAGTCAGAGGGCCAGGAAGCTTGAAGATGCAGCCCATGGAGGTCAACCCCAAGCGCTGAGCAGGGCAGAGGAGGGTAGAGCATCATGCATTGCAGGGGCAGAGTGTGGGGGGGTGTGCGCGCGCGCGTGCACGCAATTGGAGAATAAGCAGCACGCTGTCCTTCAGGGTTAAGTGCAAAGGCCACTTTCTTTAAAGGAAGATTTTCTGACTCCCTAGCCTGGTTCACATTCCCTTAGGCTACACTCTTAAAGCTCCCTGTGCTTCTCCATCCAGGTAGCATTAATAATCTATTGAGGGGCTTCCCTGGTGGCGCAGTGGTTGAGAGTCCGCCTGCCGATGCAGGGGACTCGGGTTCGTGCCCCGGTCCGGGAAGATCCCACATGCCGCGGAGCGGCTGGGCCCGTGAACCACGGCCGCTGAGCCTGTGCGTCCGGATCCTGTGCTGCGCAACGGGAGAGGCCACAGCAGTGAGAGGCCCGTGTACCGCAAAAAATAATAATAATACTAATAATCTATTGAGTAATTGTTTTCCGCTCAGTCCAGTCCCTCCACTAGAATATACACTCCCCGACAGCAAGGACGGTGTCTGTCTTGTTCACCTCTGGATCTCAGCATCTAGCATAGTGCAGAAATCACAAAAAAGTTTGTTGAATGAAAGAGTCAGTGATGAAACGCATGGAAAGAACTCACCGGCCAGGAAGGAGGGCAGATAAGAAGGCTGAGGAGTGTGCAAGGGGTGACGATGGTGTCTGTGGTTCAACGCGGCACAATGTTCTCTGGAAACCAGGGGAGGGCTACCCGGTCCAGCTTGGGATGGGGGATGGAGGATGGAGGAAAGCTTCTGTGAGTTGGTGACATAGGTCATAGGTACAGAGGGGTGAAGTCTTTGCAGACACAGAATGGGGCATTCTGCCCCCAGTGGAAGGATATTCGGTCCCTACCCATGAATCCACATGTAGCAAATACTGGGGGGCCCAGCCCACATCCTTCAGCACCCACCCTCCCATTCTCACTGTTCCTTCTATCCTTCATCAGCACGCACCTGAGGTGCTCCACCTGAGGGCTCCCTCTTGGCCCATGTGCAGGGCCGGCCCAAGTGCCCCCAGCCAGTGGCGATGGGTGGGAAGGCTGCAACTTCCTTGCCCTCAACTGCAAGGACTCCGGTTGTAGTCCAGAGGCCTGACTGAGCCCCAGTTGCCTACAGGGAACATGCTTGATAAAGTGCCCTTTCTTTATCAGCTGCCCTCCCATCTCTGTCTCACTTCCCCACACCCCAGCTGGCATTTCCCGAAATTTCCACCCCAGTATGTTTGCACTCAAATTCTTGTCTCAGGATCTGCCTCTGGGAGAACCCAACCCGAGAAACAAGGAGGAGGGGAGAAGCCTTCACTGAAGCGTGAGGCTGTGTCACTCAGCTCGGGCTGCTGTGACAAAATACCACAGGCTGGGTGGCTTAAACAATAGACATTTATTTTCTCACGGTTCTAGAGGCTGGGAATCCAAGGTGTCAGCAGGATTGGTTTCTCCAAGGCCTCTCTCCTTGACTTGTAGACAGCCGTCTTCTCCCAGTGTCCTCATAACCATCTTGTTTCTATGCACGCACATCCCTGGTGTCTCCTCCACTTCTTATAAGGACACTAGTCCTATTGGATCAGGGCCCCAACCTTATGACCTCATTTGACCTTAACTACCTTTTGGAGACCCTGTCTCCCCAAGTATAGTCACATTGGGGGTTAGGGCTTCAACATATGAATTTGAGGGGAACACAATTCAGTCCATAAAGTGGGGAACTAGGAAGAAGCAACTCATCTAAGAAAGGAGGGCCTAGAGAGGCAAGGCAGGCTGCTGAAGCCCAGTGCCCATGACAACAGAACAGTAGGCCTGATTCTAAAGGAGTGTCCATAGCAGTGGAAATACAGATGACAGTTCAGAACTTGGGAACCACATGGGATGGGGGTTCTGAGAAATCCCTACAAATGTGCTGGGAGCCAAGCCAGCAGGTTGTAAGGTAGGGGCAGAGGCTTCAGCCATAGGGTAGGGGCTGGGAGGAACAGTAGTATCCAGGGCCACCAGTCATGGGCTGGCATTAAGGACATACTCAAGGCCCTGGCCAGATGGGCCTGTTCCACAAGTACCAAGGAGGAGGGGTTTCAGCAGAAGCCCACTTATAGACATGCTCCTTGGCTGAAAGGGACCCAAATGTCTCATAAATACATAATTACTAACCATAAAGCGGGAAAGTTGATAAATTGGACTACATTGAAATTTGGAACTTATATTCACTAGAGGACACCAATAAGAGAGTGAAAAAGCAATCTGCAGGCCCACAAAAGATTTTTGCAATACATCTGTACTAGGTTGAATCATACCCCTGCCCCAAATCCACATCCACTCAGAACATCAGAATGTGACCTTATCTGGAAATAGGGGTTTTTGCAGATATAATATTTAAGCTAAGAAGAGGTCTTAACTTGGACTCCTGGGGTGCCCCAGATCCAGGGACTATGGCAGCAAAGGCAAACTCTAGAGGACAAGCAGGAGTCTAAAAGTTGCAGTTGAGCCATGACTCTTGGTATGGACTCTGCCAGGTCAGGGAGAGTCAGGGTTTGGAACAAGAAAGCAGAAACAGGGCTTCCCTGGTGGCGCAGTGGTTGAGAGTCCGCCTGCCGATGCAGGGGACACGGGTTCGTGCCCCGGTCTGGGAAGATCCCACATGCCACAGAGCGGCTAGGCCACAACAGTGAGAGGCCCGCATACTGGGGGGCGGGGGGGGCGGGGGAAAGAAAGCAGAAACAATGCAAACAAGATGCAGACTGATGTGACAGCCAGCCAGCACTTTTCTTTGAAACGAGAAACATTCTGAATACAAAAGAAGGAGGAGGAAGGAAAGGAAATGAGAAGGTCATGACTCTGATAAAACTTTTTCTTCATTGCATAGTGATTTGCTTTATTTGCAGTATCATTTCCTTTCCCTTCACTAATTTATTGAAATATAATACACGAATCCTAAGGGTACAGCTCAATGAATTTTCACAAGGATAAAAGGGTCCACTAGCACCCAGATCAAGGAACAGAGCATACCAGCCCCCTAGAGCTTCCCCTTGGACGTTCCTTTCTTTTAGTCACTATGCCCAAGGGGTAACCCTATTCTGACTTCCATCATTATAAGTTAGTTTTGCTTATTTGGTACTTTATATACATGGAACCCTACAATATTTTTCTTTCATGTCTGGCTTCTTTTCCTCAGCATTAGGTCATGAGATATATCCACATGTTTATGCGTAATTGCAGTTCATTCTCATTGTTGTATGGTATTGTATTACATCAATAAACCACAATTTATCTGCCATTCTATGTTGACGGATATTCGGGTAGTTTCCAGCTTGAGGCTATTACAAACAATGTCTTTTGGTGCTCGTATGTACACTTTTCTGATGGGTATACACCTAGGAGTAGAATTGCTAGATTGTAGAATATGTGTATGTTCAGTTTTAGTAACTACTGCCAAGAGTTTTCCACTCCCGCCGGCAGTATGTGAGTTTCCTGTGTGCCATATTCTCGTCGCCATTTAGTATTTTCCATCTTTTTCATTTTAGTCATTCTGGTGGGTGTGTAAGTAATATCACATTACAGTTTAAGTTTGCATTTCTCTGATGACTCATACAATCAAGCCCCTTTCCCTTCATCATTGGGGTTTCCTCTTCCATAAAATGTTTGCGTTTTGGCCACTTTTTTTCTATTGGGTTGTCCGTCTTTTTCTTGTTGATTTATAGTGTTCCTTACATATTCTGAATTCTCGTCCTTTTACAGATAATATGTTGCGTTCATTTCTTAGGGCTTCTGAAACAAGTGACCACAAACCGGGTGGCTTAAAACAACAGAAATTTATTCTTTCATGTTTCTGGAGGCTAGAAGTCCAAAATCAAGGTGTCAGGAGGGGCACACTCCCTCTGAAGGCTCTAGGGAAGGATCCTTTCTTGCTTCTTCTTATCTTTTGGAAGATCCTGGGCATTCCTGGGCTTGTAGTTGCATCAATCCAAACTTTGCCTTTGTCCTCACGTGGGCTTATTCCCTGTGTGTCCCTCTGCCTCTTCACGCGGCCTTCCTATAAGGACACCAGTCATTGGATTTACAGCTGACAGGGGAAAATACTCTCTGTTTCCTGTCTACTCACTACAGCACTCTACTCTCAATAGTTCACTTTTGACCAGATGTGGGAGGGTTTTCCTCACACCCAGAAATTCTCAGACACCAGCTGAGTATCCTACAATTTAACTCAATTCCGATACTATCCACCCGGAGATAGTGTCAGATCCCACAGGCTAAGGGCTCAGTCCCACAAGGTTGCCCCCACTTCAGATGCCCATCGAAAGCCCAGGTTGCCACCTTGTAGCTGAGCAGGACCCTATGGGTCCTTCCCGGGACAGACCCACCCCACCCCTATCCTCCGCCAGCCTCTCATCTGTAGAAAAACTTTAGCCTCCTAGGCCTTCCCTGAGTGCCAAAGAATAAATTTAATCAGAGAAATGAAAAAATGCAGAAAGAAAGGAAAATAGTCAAGCAAGACAAAATAATAACAGTTCAGCCATTAAACAAAGTCAAGGACTTTTATTTCCTCCTCAAGGTCTGAAGATAATATTCTGGGCCATATCCTTTGAGCTATTTTGCAGATACTGAGACCTCCACCAGGTGGATGCAGAAAAAAAGGAAAACAGTCAAGCAAGACAAAATAATAAATGTTTAGCCATTAAACATTTAGTTCCTCCTCAAGGGCTATAGGAGATATTGTGAGTCATATCTTCTGAGCTGTTTTGCAGATACTGAGACCTCCACCAGGTGGAAGAAGTTAACTGTATGCTGCCCACAAGTACATAGACCCCACAACTGTTGGAAGCAGAAGGACTAGCTGACCAGAGATTTATGGCTCAGATAATGTTCCAAACACAAGTGAGACATGACAGCTACTTGGAACTGTGTGATAGGGACAATCATCTTTGAGAATAGAAGATTACCCCCTCCTCAGCACATAGCCCCTTCCTCTTTTCCCTATATAATCTCCGAGCAAAACCTGGGGAGTCAGGAGTTGGTTCTTTGGGACATGAGTCCTCCTTCTCCACAGGATTGCCAGCTTCCTCAATAAAGCTATCTTTCCTTTTACCCAACACTTGTTTCTCAGTATTGGATTCTTGAGTGATGAGCAGCTGAACCTGAGTTTGGAAGCACCTGTGCTTCTTACCAACCAACTACAGATCAGAGAGCTTCCCATGACCCCTTCCTTGGGATTAATAATTTATGAGAGTGGCTCACAGAACTCAGGAAAACTAGATTTATTTACTAGATTACCACTTTATTATAAAGGATACACCTCAGGAACAGCCCAGAGGAAGAGATACATAGGGTGAAGTATGGGAAGGGGCACAGATCTTCAGGCATGCCATCTTCCCAGCACCTCTACTTGTTCACCAACCCAGAAACTCTCCAAACCCTGTTCTTGGGGGATTTTTATGGAGACTTTATTGTGTAGGCATAATTCATTAAGTCTTGGCCATTGGGGATTAATTCAGCCTCTAGCTTGTCTCCCTCCCTGGAGATTGGGGAATGGGGCTGACAGTTCCAACCCTGTAATCAATCACATGGTTTGTTCCCTTGGTAACCAGCCCCCATCCTGTGGTTATCTAGGGGTTTTCCAAAATCACATCATTAACATAAACTCAGGTGTGGTTGAAAGGGGCTTGTTGTGAATAATGACACTCCTTTCACCTTTTTGCTCTGGAGCTACTTCAAGAACTGAGGACAAAAGACCCAATATCAAATCAAAAGATGCTCCCATTCCTCTTATTGTTTAGAAAATTACAAGGGTTTTAGGAGCTGTGTGCCAGGGGATGTAAACCAAATATTTATTTATTATTATAAATCACAATATCACAAGAATCACGTCACACTGGTCAGAATGGCCATTATCAAAAAATCTACAAACAATAAAAGCTGGAGAGGGTGTGGAGAAAAGGGAACCCTTTCGCGCTGTTGGTGGGAATGTAAATTGATACAGCCACTATGGAGAACAGTATGGAGGTTCCTCAAAAAACTAAAAATAGAACTACCATACGACCCAGCAATCCCACTACTGGGCATATACCCTGAGAAAATCATAATTCAAGAGGACACATGTACCCCAATGTTCATTGCAGCACTATTTACAATAGCCAGGACATGAAAACAACCTAAATGTCCAACAACAGATAAATGGATAAAGAAGATGTGGTACATATATACAATGGAGTATTACTCAGCCATATAAAGGAACGAAATTGGGTCATTTGTAGAGATGTGGATGGACTTAGAGTCTGTCATACAGAGTGACGTAAGCCAGAAAGAGAAAACCAAATATCGTATATTAATGTGTATATGTTGAATCTAGAAAAATGGTACAGATTAACCTACTTCCAGGGCAGGAATGGAGATGCAGATGTAGCGAACGGACATGTGGACACAGGGGGGGAAGGGGAGGGTGGGACGAATTGGGACATTAGGATTGACATATATACACTACCATGTGTAAAATAGATAGCTAGTGGGAACCTGCTATAAAGCAC
>NC_041227.1:73764601-73766703 GCF_002837175.3 Physeter macrocephalus | reverse complement strand
GGGGGGGGGGGGGGGGGGGGGGGGGGGGGGTTCCAAGAGGGAGGGGATATAGGTATACATATAGCTGATTCACTTCATTGCACAGCAGAAACTAACACAACATTGTAAAGCAACTATACTCCAATAAAAAAAAGAAAACAATATCACAAGAGCCCACTCTAATCCAACATGATCGCCTCTTAACTAATTACAACTGCAAAGACCCTATTTTCCAAATAAGGTCACATTCTGAAGTTCTGGGTTGACGTGAATTTTGAGGGGGACACTGTTCAACCCAGTACAGATGTATTGCAAAAATCTCCCCCCTTGTAGATTGCTTTTTCACTCTCTTATTGGTGTCTTATAATGAATAAAAGTTCCAAATCTGAATACTGTCCAATTTATCAATGATTTATCAACCCCTTATGGTTAGTGTTTATTGTGTTCCATTTATGAAATATTTGGGTCCCCAGCACACAGTAGCTGTTCATTAAAATAGAAACTGGTGTGTGAAGGTGGCCTTCACATAGCATGGTGTGGGGCAAATTGAAGGCATAGGGGAGTTTAGTGTAGAGAAGAGGACATTCAGGGGGCAAACACTGTAATGGTCATAGCAGGCGCCATTGGGGCCCCGCCTATACCCCCTCACCATTCAACATCTGTGAGCCAAAGACTCCTCACTGGGGACACCTGCAACTCTGCCAGAGGGCATTTTCTCTGATCACAGAGCGCTCTCAGCTTGCTCATAGGACGAGCTGGGAGTGGAGTGTGGGACAGAGCCCTTAAGCAAAGACATGCAGAGAACATCCCCGCTTCCTCACCCCGCAGTTGGGCCAACTCAGGCTTATTCTGCACCCGCTCCCAGAATCCCCCAGTAGAACCGAGCTTCAGCTGCCTGTGGCCGTAACCTGCTGACCACCTGCCCCACGTTGGCACCCTCCCTTCCCCGCCTCGCTTCCCCCCTCCTTGACTGGTGTCTTCCGGAATCACCTCCCTCGTGAATGACTTGCACTGGAATCCTTAGCTCAGGGTCTGCTTTAGGGGAACCCAAACGAAAGCAATGGCCCTCAAATCTGCAGAAACCTCCATTTCCTCATCTTCCAAAAGAAGAGGAGAAATGAGGCATTTTTGTATAGAACTGGGTCAAAAGGTAGAAACAAAAGAAGTAAAGTTTTCAGCCAAATTGTAAAAGAACTTAAAAGGACTTTGTCCCAGGGAGAGCTGTGTTAGGTTGAGGAGTTTAGTGGTGAGTTCCCCCTCACTCAGAGTGGTCAAAACAGGCTGGATGACTCTGAGGGGGTGTTTTAAAGGTTTGGGCTAGGTGAGATGTAAGGTCCCAGCCAGCCCTGAAAAATTCTATAGTTCTAGATGGTTTTTTTTTTTTTAAAAAAAGCTTAAATTCAAAATTGTAAAGCCCGGGGGCATATCAGGGGGTGAGAATGACCGAGCATGGGGTCATGAAACACGGATCTGAAAGTCCCTGTCTACCGTTCCCTAACAATCTCCTGGCAGAAGTCACTGCCCCATTCTAGAATTCGCTTTCCCCATTTTAGCCAAATCTGGCTAAAATATAGATTCCTGGCTCCCCCTTTCAAAGAGCCGGACCAGGAGGTACAAAGCAGGGACAGCCAATATGTATTTTTTTCAGAATACAGATGATTGTGATGTTCTAAAAGGTTGAGACCCTCTAAACCAGATGAGATACCCCTAAGTGCCGCAAGCAGCCCTGGCACCCCGTGTCAAGTGATGTGCAGCACTGAAATGCTAGGAAGGGCATAAAACAGGAGCATCATTCTTTTTTTTTTTTTTTTTAATCTTTATTGGAGTATAATTGCTTTACAGTTGTGTGTTAGTTTCTGCTTTATAACAAAGTGAATCAGTTATACATATACATATATCGCCATATCTCTTCCCTCTTGCATCTCCCCCCCTCCCACCCTCCCTATCCTACCCCTCTAGGTGGTCACAAAGCACCGAGCTGATCTCCCTGTGCTATGCGGCTGCTTCCCACTAGCTATCTATTTTACGTTTGATAGTGTACATATGTCCATGCCACTCTCTCACTTTGTCCCAGCTTACCCTTCCCCCTCCCCGTGTCCTCAAGTCCATTCTCTGGTAGGTCT
>NC_041227.1:73762676-73763010 GCF_002837175.3 Physeter macrocephalus | reverse complement strand
GTGTTTCCATACAAATTGTGAGATTTTTTTGTTCTAGTTCTGTGAAAAATGCCAGTGGTAGTTTGATAGGGATTGCATTGAATATGTAGATTGCTTTGGGTAGTATAGTCATTTTCACAATGTTGATTCTTCCAATCCAAGAACATGGTATATCTCTCCATCTGTTGGTATCATCTTTAATTTCTTTCATCAGTGTCTTATAATTTTCTTCATACAGGTCTTTTGTGTCCTCAGGTAGGTTTATTCCTATATATTTTATTTTTTGTTGCAATGGTAAATGGGAGTGTTTTCTTAATTTCACTTTCAGATTTTTCATCATTAGTGTATAAGAATG
>NC_041227.1:73760483-73762442 GCF_002837175.3 Physeter macrocephalus | reverse complement strand
TTAGTGGAAATGGTTTCAGTTTTTCACCATTGAGGATGATGTTGGCTGTGGGTTTGTCAAATATGGCCTTTATTATGTTGAGGTAAGTTCCCTCTATGCCTACTTTCTGGAGGGTTTTTATCATAAATGGCTGTTGACTTTTGTCAAAAGCTTTCTCTGCATCTATTGAGATGATCACGTGGTTTTAATGCTTCAATTTGTTAATATGGTGTATCACATTGATTGATTTGCGTATATTGAAGAATCCTTGCATTCCTGGGATAAACCCCACTTGATCATGGTGTATGATCCTTTTAATGTGCTGTTGGATTCTGTTTGCTAGTATTTTGTTGAGGATTTTTGCATCTATGTCCATCAGTGATATTGGCCTGTAGTTTTCTTTCTTTGTGACGTCTTTGTCTGGTTTTGGTATCAGGGTGATGGTGGCCTCATAGAATGAGTTTGGGAGTGTTCCTCCCTCTGCTATCTTTTGGAAGAGTTTGAGAAGGATAGGTGTTAGCTCTTCTCTAAATGTTTGATAGAATTCGCCTGTGAAGCCATCTGGTCCTGGGCTTTTGTTTGTTGGAAGATTTTTAATCACAGTTTCAATTTCAGTGCTTGTGATTGGTCTGTTCATATTTTCTATTTCTTCCTGGTTCAGTCTCGGCAGCTTGTGCATTTCTAAGAATTTGTCCATTTCTGCCAGGATGTCCATTTTATTGGCATACAGCTGCTTGTAGTAATCTCTAATAATCTTTTGTATTTCTGCAGTGTCAGTTGTTACATCTCCTTTTTCATTTCTAATTCTATTGATTTGAGTCTTCTCCCTTTTATTCTTGATGAGTCTGGCTAATGGTTTATCAATTTTATTTATCTTCTCAAAGAACCAGCTTTTAGTTTTATTGATCTTTGCTACTGTTTTCTTCATTTCTTTTTCATTTATTTCTGATCTGATCTTTATGATTTCTTTCCTTCTGCTAAATTTGGGGTTCTTTTGTTCTTCTTTCTCTAATTGCTTTAGGTGCAAAGGTAGGTTGTTTATTCGAGATGTTTCCTGTTTCTTAAGGTAGGATTGTATTGCTATAAACTTCCCTCTTAGAACTGCTTTTGCTGCATCCCATAGGTTTTGGGTCGTCGTGTCTCCATTGTCATTTGTTTCTAAGTATTTTTTGATTTCCTCTTTGATTTCTTCAGTGATCACTTCGTTATTAAGTAGTGTATTGTTTAGCCTCCATGTGTTTGTATTTTTTACAGATCTTTTCCTGTAATTGATATCTAGTCTCATAGCGTTGTGGTCAGAAAAGATACTTGATATGATTTCAATTTTCTTAAATTTGCCAAGGCTAGATTTGTGACCCAATATATGATCTATCCTGGAGAATGTTCCATGAGCACTTGAGAAAAATGTGTATTCTGTTGTTTTTGGATGGAATGTCCTATAAATATCAATTAAGTCCATCTTGTGTAATGTATCATTTAAAGCTTGTGTTTCCTTATTTATTTTCATTTTGGATGATCTGTCCATTGGTGAAAGTGGGGTGTTAAAGTCCCCTACTATGATTGTGTTACTGTCGATTTCCCCTTTTATGGCTGTTAGTATTTGCCTTATGTATTGAGGTGCTCCTATGTTGGGTGCATAAATATTTACAATTGTTATATCTTCTTCATGGATCGAACCCTTGATCATTATATAGTGTCCTTCTTTGTCTCTTGTAATAGTTTTTACTTTAAAGTCTATTTTGTCTGATATGAGAATTGCTACTCCAGCTTTCTTCTGATTTCCATTTGCATGGAATATCTTTTTCCATCCCCTCACTTTCAGTCTGTATGTGTCCCTAGGTCTGAAGTGGGTCTCTTGTAGACAGCATATATATGGGTCTCGTTTTTGTATCCATTCAGCCAGTCTGTGTCTTTTGGTGGGAGCATTTAATCCATTTACATTTAAGGTAATTATCAATATGTATGTTCCTATTACCATTT
>NC_041227.1:73759439-73760281 GCF_002837175.3 Physeter macrocephalus | reverse complement strand
ATCCGTTCTTCTGCCTCAGTTATTCTGCTATTGATCCCTTCTAGAGAATTTTTTATTTCATCTGTTGTGTTGTTCATCACTGTTTGTTTGCTCTTTAGTTTTTCTAGGTCCTTGTTAAACATTTCTTGTATTTTCTCCATTCTATTTCCAAGATTTTGGATCATCTTTACTATCATTATTCTGAATTCTTTTTCAGGTAGACTGCCTATTTTCTCTTCATTTGTTAGGTCTGGTGGGTTTTTACCTTGCTCCTTCATCTGCTGTGTGTTTCTCTGTCTTCTCATTTTGCTTATCTTACTGTGTTTGGGGTCTCCTTTTCGCAGGCTGCTGGTTCGTAGTTCCCGTTGTTTTTCCCACTGGTTCTGCCCCCAGTGGCTAAGGTTGGTTCAGTGGGTTGTGTGGGCTTCCTAGCGGAGGGGACTAGTGCCCGTGTTCTGGTGGTTGAGGCTGGATCTTGTCTTTCTGGTGGGCAGGTCCACATCTGGTGGTGTGTTTTGGGGTGTCTGTGGCCTTATTATGATTTTAGGCAGCCTCTCTCTAATGGGTGGGGTTGTGCTCCTGTCTTGCTAGTTGTTTGGCATAGGGTGTCCAGCACTGGAGATTGCTGGTCGTTGAGTGGAGCTGGGTCTTGGCATTGAGATGGAGATCTCTGGGAGATTTTCGCCATTTGATATTACGTGGAGCTGGGAGGTCTCTTGTGGACCAGTGTCCTGAACTTGGCTCTTCCACCTCAGAGGCATAGCCATGACGCCTGGCTGGAGCACCAAGAGCCTGTCATCCACACGGCTCAGAATAAAAGGGAGAAAAAAAAGAAAGAAAGAAAGAAGAAGATAAAATAAAAT
>NC_041227.1:73753906-73759306 GCF_002837175.3 Physeter macrocephalus | reverse complement strand
TAATAAAAAAAAGAAAGAAGAGAGCAACCAAACCAAAAAACAAATCCACCAATGATAACAAGCCCTAAAAACTATACTAAAAAAAAAAAACAAAAGGACAGACAGAACCCTAGGACAATGGTAAAAGCAAAGCTATACAGACAAAATCACACAAAGAAGCATACACATACACACTCACAAAAAGAGAAAAAGGGGGAAAAAAAATATATATATATAGATATATCGTTGTTCCCAAAGTCCACCTCCTCAATTTGGGATGATTCGTTGTCTTTTCAGGTTTTCCACCGATGCAGAGTACATCAAGTTGATTGTGGAGATTTAATCCGCCGCTCCTGAGGCTGCTGCAAGGGATTTCCCTTTCTCTTCTTTGTTCGCACAGCTCCCGGGGTTCAGCTTTGGACTTGGCCCCGCCTCTGCGCGTAGGTCGCCTGAGGGCGCCTGTTCTTCTCTCAGACTGGACGGGGTTAAAGGAGCAGCTGATTCGGGGGCTCTGGCTCAGGCTGGGGGGAGGGAGGGGCACGCACGCGGAGCGAGCCTGCGGCGGCAGAGGCCGGCGTGACGTTGTAGCAGCCTGAGGCGCGCGTGCGTTCTCCCAAGGAAGTTGACCCTGGGTCACGGGACCCTGGCAGTGGCGGGCTGCACAGGCTTTCGGGAGGGGAGGTGTGGAGAGTGACCTGGGCTTGCACACAGGTTTCTCAGTGACGGCAGCAGCAGCCTTAGCGTCTCATGCCCGTCTCTGGGGTCCGCGCTGATAGCCGCGGCTCGCGCCCGTCTCTGGAGCTCCTTTAAGCGGTGCTCTTAATCCCCTCTCCTCACGCACCAGGAAGCAAAGAGGCAAGAAAAAGTCTGGTGCCTCTTCGGCAGCTCCAGACATCTCCCGGACTCCCTCCCGGCCAGCCGTGGCGCACTAGCCCCTTCAGGCTGTGTTCACGCAACCAACCCCAGTCCTCTCCCCGGGATCCGACTGAAGCCCGAGGCTCAGCTCCCAGCCCCCGCCCGCCCCGGCGGGTGAGCAGACAGGCCTCTCGGGCTGGTGAGTGCTGGTCGGCACTGATTCTCTGTGTGGGAATCTCTCCGCTTTGCCCTCCGCACCCTGTTGCTGCGCTCTCCTCCGCGGCCCCGAAGCTCCCCCCTCCGCCACCCGCAGTCTCCGCCCGCGAAGGGGCTTCTAGTGTGTGGAAACCTTCTCTCCTTCACAGCTCCCTCCCACTGGTGCAGCTCCCGTCCCACCCAGGTACGTGGGGAGTTTCTTGCCTTTTGGGAGGTCTGAGGTCTTCTGCCAGCGTTCGGTAGGTGTTCTGTAGGAGTTGTTCCACACGTAGATGTATTTCTGATGTATTTGTGGGGAGGAAGGTGATCTCCGCGTCTTACTCTTCCGCCATCTTGAAGCTCCTCCCCAGGAGCATCATTCGTGAACATCCATTGTGTGGTCAGGCTGCCCTATGCTCCTGTCCTGAGACTGTCCAGACCGCAACAAGAGATAAACAATGTTGAGAAAACCAAGAAAGGGGACTTCCCTGGTGGTCCAGTGGTTAGGACTCCGTGCTTCTAATGCGGGGGCACAGGTTCGATCCCTGGTCAGGGAATGAGGATCTTACATGCCATGCGGTGAAAAAAAGAAAAGAAAAACTCTGGCCAAGAGCCAGGAATCTATCTGTAACAACTAAGGTCAATTCTCTGGAATTCTTATTTCATTTCCTCTGCTTTTGCTTTTCAAACAATCAAGCATTGCCTCAGACCATTGCACTGGCTGGGAGACTCTCAAGGGTGTGCTGACTCCTCCCCTTCCCGCCCCATGACACCTCCTCACTTGCCAATCTCCTTTTCATGGGTATCAGGTTGCTTTCCCACTGTAGTACAAAAGAGCTGCTTTTGTGCTCTACCATAAAATTCTCTGGAATTAATCTTCAGGGACCACTCAGTCCCATAAAAGAGGGTACTGCTGAGACAGAAGGAATTAGAAAGAAGGCTGTGAAGGACCCAGCTTGTAGCACCATGAAGAGCTTTCCCACGGCTTTCCCTCTTTTTCTGGTTTTTATCCTGAGTGTCCATCTCGGAGCTGCTGCACGTATGGCGCTGTCCAACTCCCTTCCCAGGCTGACTAGGGATGGAAGCATCCCTAGGGACATCTCCAAGCTCCTTTCTCTCCCTGTTTATTTAGGTGGCAGTGATGTGGCTAAGTTCTACTGCTTTCAATACACCCACAAGATCCCTCCCTGGAGGTGGGGGAGTAACTATGAATTCACCAGGAACAGCTGCTCCCAGCAGGCTGTGATGTATTTCTCCTTTGGGCTTTTAGGGTCCCTTACCATTCATGCTGTTGGAAGGATGCTGGGAAGACCTCCACAGTGCCAGGATGAGCCTCAAGATGGGAACCCAGTGACTTGGGTTATCTCCTTACCCCGGGCATTAAGAAGCGTAACCCTGAGCTTGGTTTCCTAGCTTGCAGACCCTGAGCCAGGTGCCTGCCAGGCACTGTGCTAAGTGCTGGGTATGAAAGAATAAACAGCCCTTACAGACCTTACATCTAGCATAAGAAAGAGGGCATGAAAAGACATTTGCACAAAATAATCAAGATTGTGATGGGTGCTTGAAAAAGACAGCGGGAGAGAGAGCAGGAGGGAGCATATTGTAGGGCAGGCAAAACTTTCTCTCTACCCTCTTAGGGGCTCCAGCTGGGCTTTAGAATTAAATCGACATAAGACATTAACAAGAGGAAAACATATAGCTTTTTACACGCACACAGGAGCCCCACAGGAAGATGAAGACCCAAAGAAGTGGCAAAAGCTACATGCTTTTATACAAACCTGCATGCTTTTGAACAAGGAAGGAACTGTGGAAAAGTAATTAAAATATATGGGGATGGGAAAGCTAAAGATTGATAAGAGTTATCTTAACAAGGTCTGTTTTTACAGAGTTCTCTTGGCCTTGACTATCTCTGGCGTTAAGAATATTTCTTTCCTCCTGGTACAAGGAGGACATTTTTCACATGGGAGTTTTATCTCCTGCTTTCAGGGAAAAAAGGGGAGGTCAGAACGCTCTTCTTGCCCCTGCTGGGGTTTGTTTTGTTTTGTTTTGTTTCATTGGGGTTTTTTTTTAGTGTCTTTTGTTCAAAATAATCCTCACGTCAAAGTGGCATATTTGGGGGCGGCATATTCGGCCACCCTTCATCATAGTCACAGGAGGACCTAACTTAGTGTTGGGAGGGTCTCCTGGAGGGAGTGATGTTTACACTGAGACCCCCCCAAGGCTAAGTGGGAGTGGCCCGGGTGAAGGGGGCAGGCAGGAGTATGGTGGAGAGGAGAAGGATGAACATGTTACTGACTAGGCAGACAGGCAGACAGGAGGCATGTCATGCCAAGCTCATCGGTAGCAGGAGAGATGACACACACCTGGAAGGGTCCCTGGCAGGACTAAATGAGGTTAATATATGCACAGAATTTAGCGCTGAGCCTGCACACAGTAAACATTCGGCAAATGGAAGTGATCTTTAAGTGCAAATACACAATCAGGGGACCTTGGGTTCCTGAGCATGAGAGAACGGTGCGGAAAGGGAGAAAACGGGCTCCAGGGACAAAGCTGAATGTTATCATTTTGAGACAGTTAAGGACGGGAAAGAGGCACTCAAGTGCCTAGATATGGAGGGGCATGCTCCAGGGCTCAGGATGTCCTGGGTCTTCTCCTTTGTGTCTTGATTGGCTTTCTGGAGTTTTAAAGACACCAACACTTAACCAACAGCTGGCAAAGAGCCCTGAGCTGAGCTCAAAGCAGTGGCTCTTTTATTTTATAAGCTGTGTGACCTTGGGCAAGTCAAGCTTCCTCATTTGTAGAAGGAAGGTGAGGGGCCTATGTCAGTCAACTGTTACTGCATAACCAACAACCCAAAGCTTAGTGGTTTAATCCAACAATGGTCATCTTCTTATCTCTCGTGGCTTCCATGGGTCTGGAATTCCAGAAAGGCTTGGCTGCAAGGTTCTGGATAGGCGTCTCTTGTGTGGTTGCAGACAGATGGTGCTGGAGCTGGAACAGCTCAGGGAGCTGGAGGCATCTCCCTCCAGGGCCCCTCTGTGTGGTCTCTCTGTTGGGCTAGTTTGGGCTTCCTCATACTACGGCGAGCTGGGGTGGTAGGACTCCTTATGAGGAAGTCCAAAGCTCCTGCGTAAGTGCTCAGTGAACCAGGCAGAAGTTCTACAACCTTCTATGGCTTAGCTACCAAATCACACAGCATCACTTTTGCCATTCTCTATTAGTCAACCAGTCGTTAAGACTGGCCTTAATTCAAGGCGGGGGGGACATAGACTCCCATCTCTCAATGGGAGCAATGTCACACGGATGTTCAAACACCCACAAAGCCCTTCCTCTCTCTTATTTCCCCATCCTTTTGGCTCTTCTCCCCTGCTCCAGGTTAGAGCACCCCCTGATCTAGGCTCTTGTCACTTCCGAGTACTCTCAGGGAGTAAAGGCTGGAAGCCATTCAGGGACATCACCCACAACGCCCAGTCTTAATGAGCTCACAGTGTGGTGAGGAAGGCAGGAATTATATCCATATAAGCAGCAGTGGCTAACAACCCATGAGCATGTGATTAAGAATTAAGTGGCCACAATACATAAGAGGTTCCTTTGCGGGGCAATACAAATGTTATAAAATTGATCGTGGTGATGGTTGCATCATCTATCGATATACTAAAACCAATGAATTATGATTATACACTTTAAGTGGGCAAATTAGTGACTTATATCCCAACAAAACTGTTATATTAAAGCGAAAGAGTTAAGAGGCACGGTGCAGATTACATGCTTCAGACCAGAGCTGTTGTTACATCTTTCCTGGTGAAGGTGGGCCGGGAAGTGTGGTTTCCAGTGGAAGACAGGGTAGCAGAGAAGAAGGGAGGTCAAGAGCCAGAAAAGGGAGCAGGGACAGTGTGACAGGGGTACAGCAAAGCGAGCAAGAAGATCGGGGTGGGGAGCTGCCCCTCCCTTTCCATCCCTTTCCGGGAGGCAAAAAGGTTTTAGCATTGACTGTCAGCATCTCTTTTCCATAGATCCACCACCAGAAGAGGCCAGAAACTCTGCAACACGGAAGGAAGCATGGGTGCAAAAATACATTTCTTTACTAAGAGCCCAGCAACAACTGTGACCGCTGAATTCTCAGTCCAAAACGCCTGGATCCTGCTCTTCTCTTGGCTCTGCCCCCCTTGGTGGAGCCTGAAGAACTTCTCCAGCAGAAGGCTGCATGGGTCTGGTGGGGAGGAGAGGATATTTTTCACCAGTCTTTTTTTTTTTTTAATAAAGATTTCATTTGCTCAATAAACATTCTTATTCAATTAAAAACAGCTTTCTTGGGGCTTCCCTGGTGGCGCAGTGGTTGCGCGTCCGCCTGCCGATGCAGAGGAACCGGGT
>NC_041227.1:73751876-73753729 GCF_002837175.3 Physeter macrocephalus | reverse complement strand
AAAAAAAAAAAACAAAAAACAGTTTTCTTCAAAGAAAATAAAGCAGTCGATATTTGCAGCTGACTGCCTGGTAAGTCTCCAGTCCCTGAACTGACCCTGGTATTGAATTCTGCCTTATGTTTTTGTTTGGGCAAAAAAAGCAGGGACAATGTTACTATATTTTGGCAAAATGCCCATGAAATGTCTTAACCTTATTTAGAGAGATAAGTTTATGTTGTATGGAAAATTAAACTCTGTACAACAACCTCATAGCCTGTTGGTGCGGGGTATATGAAATGCATCCATATTGGGCAGTGTTTTCTCATAAGGCATTAATTAATAAGCATGAATATTGTCTACCTACCAATCCTAAGATGCCTATGTCTATATAGCCTAAAGAACTTAAAAAAAATAATTATAGATTCACCAGAAGTTGCAAAAACAATACAAGGAAGTCAGGGGTACCTTTTACCCAGTTTTCCCCACTAGTCACATGTTACATAATTACAGTACAATATCACACGTAGGAAATCAACATTGGTATAAAGTGTCTGTATCGTTCTGTTACTTTATCACCCCGTGTAGCCACCATTACAACCGAGATACAGATCTTTTCTGTCAACACAGAGATCTCACCTGTGTTCTCTCTCTTCAGTTACATCTCCCCTCCCCCACCATCCTTAACCCTTAGCGACCACTAATCTATTCTTCTCCATAATTTTGTCATTTTGAGGTTACATAAACATATCATATCATATGTGACCTTTTGAGATTTTTTTTTTTTAACTTCACACAATGCTCTTGAGATACATCCAAGTTGTTGTGGGTTTCAGTAGTTTATTCTTTTTTACCGTTAACTAGTATTCCATGGAGTGACACACAGCAGTTTATTTAACCACTACCCTCTTGTAGGTTTTCATTTTGGGGCTATTACAAATAAAGCTAATAAAAACAAACATGCACACAGATGTTTTCTAGTGGACATAGGTTTTCATTTCTCTGAGATAAACGCTCAGGCATGCAATTAATTGCTGGGGTCATAAATTAAATGTATGTTTAGTTTTTTTAAAGAAACTGACAAGCTATTGTCCAGAGTGACTGTGTCATTTGACCTTTCCACGAGTAATTGTATGTTTCCACCAGTTTTCTGTGCCTCTGGGCTAGCATTTGGTATTATCACTTGTTTTTCATTGTAGCCGTTCTAATAGGTGTGTAGTGATGTTGTAACAGAAAGTGCGGCCCGGCTGCTCATCGCTCAAAAGCCAATAAAGAGGCCAAGTTGGTGGAAAGGAAAGTTTGCTTTATTTTGGTTGCTGGCAACGGGGGTGGGGGAGGGCGGACGCCTGTCCAAAGGCCGACTCCCCCCACTGACAATCAGGGGGCAAGAGTTTTTATAGGAGGAGGGAGGGGGCTACATGCAGAAACAGCACAGTCAGCTCTGACAGTCATCTTGAAATTAATCATGAAGTGGTCTGACCAGCGTCATCTTGATTGTTTTAAGTACAGTTAGTCTTCAGTTCCAGGATCGGTTTGTTCCCATTTCCTTGAGGCCAGTTCTCGGAACTGTGGCAGCTTACGTCATGGCTACAGTCTGGCCATCATGTCGTTAACTTCTTCCACCTGGTGCGGGTTTCAGTAGCTATAAGACAGCTTACAGGATATGGCTCAGAATATTATCTGTAGCCTGTGGGGAGGAACTAAAGGTCCTTGATTATGCTTAGTGACTAAACTATTATTATTTGGTCTCCTTTGACTGTTTTCCTTTGTTTCTGCATTTTCTCATTTCTCTGATTAAACTTATTCTTTGGCCAAAGTTTTTCCACGGACAAAAGGCGGGCTGAGGACGTGGGGGGGCAAGGACCATAGGGCCCTGC
>NC_041227.1:73749485-73751136 GCF_002837175.3 Physeter macrocephalus | reverse complement strand
TTTTTTTTTTTTGCGGTACGCGGGCCTCTCACTGCTGTGGCCTCTCCCGTTGCGGAGCACAGACTCCGGATGCTCAGGCTCAGCGGCCGCGGCTTACGGGCCCAGCCACTCTGCAGCATGTGGGATCTTCCCAGACCGGGGCACGAACCCAGGTCCCCTGCATCGGCAGGCGGACTCTCAACCACTGCGCCACCAGGGAAGCCCCATAATTTTGTCATTTTGAGGTTACATAAACATATCATATCATATGTGACCTTTTGAGATTTTTTTTTTTTAACTTCACACAATGCTCTTGAGATACATCCAAGTTGTTGTGGGTTTCAGTAGTTTATTCTTTTTTACCGTTAACTAGTATTCCATGGAGTGACACACAGCAGTTTATTTAACCACTACCCTCTTGTAGGTTTTCATTTTGGGGCTATTACAAATAAAGCTAATAAAAACAAACATGCACACAGATGTTTTCTAGTGGACATAGGTTTTCATTTCTCTGAGATAAACGCTCAGGCATGCAATTAATTGCTGGGGTCATAAATTAAATGTATGTTTAGTTTTTTTAAAGAAACTGACAAGCTATTGTCCAGAGTGACTGTGTCATTTGACCTTTCCACGAGTAATTGTATGTTTCCACCAGTTTTCTGTGCCTCTGGGCTAGCATTTGGTATTATCACTTGTTTTTCATTGTAGCCGTTCTAATAGGTGTGTAGTGATGTTGTAACAGAAAGTGCGGTCCGGCTGCTCATCGCTCAAAAGCCAATAAAGAGGCCAAGTTGGTGGAAAGGAAAGTTTGCTTTATTTTGGTTGCTGGCAACGGGGGTGGGGGAGGGCGGACGCCTGTCCAAAGGCCGACTCCCCCCACTGACAATCAGGGGGCAAGAGTTTTTATAGGAGGAGGGAGGGGGCTACATGCAGAAACAGCACAGTCAGCTCTGACAGTCATCTTGAAATTAATCATGAAGTGGTCTGACCAGCGTCATCTTGATTGTTTTAAGTACAGTTAGTCTTCAGTTCCAGGATCGGTTTGTTCCCATTTCCTTGAGGCCAGTTCTCGGAACTGTGGCAGCTTACGTCATGGCTACAGTCTGGCCATCATGTCGTTAACTTCTTCCACCTGGTGCGGGTTTCAGTAGCTATAAGACAGCTTACAGGATATGGCTCAGAATATTATCTGTAGCCTGTGGGGAGGAACTAAAGGTCCTTGATTATGCTTAGTGACTAAACTATTATTATTTGGTCTCCTTTGACTGTTTTCCTTTGTTTCTGCATTTTCTCATTTCTCTGATTAAACTTATTCTTTGGCCAAAGTTTTTCCACGGACAAAAGGCGGGCTGAGGACGTGGGGGGGCAAGGACCATAGGGCCCTGCTCCATTTCGAAACCTCATTGTGGTCTTAATTTTCACTTCCTGAATGGCTATCACTATGCAATGTCTTTTCATGTGCTTATTTGCCATCCATATATCCTCTTTGGTGAAATGTTTCTTGTGTTTTTTCTCTACTTTCTAATTAGAGTGCTTGTTTTCACTGTTGAGGGTTTTTTTTTTTAATTTTATTTAATTTTTTTTTTATACAGCAGGTTCTTGTTAGTTATCTATTTTACACATATTAGTGTATATATGTCAATCCCAATCTCCCAATTCATCCTACCACCCC
>NC_041227.1:73738421-73749433 GCF_002837175.3 Physeter macrocephalus | reverse complement strand
TTTCGTTCCTTTTTATGGCTGAGTAATATTCCATTGTATATATGTACCACATCTTCTTTATCCATTCATCTGTCAATGGGCATTTAGGTTGTTTCCATGGCCTGGCTATTGTAAATAGCACTGTTGAGTTTTGATATGAGTCCTTTATCAGGTAAATTCTAGATATGAGTCCTTTGTCAGATACATGGTTTGCAAATACTGTTTCTCAGTCTGTAACCTGTCTTTTCATCTTCTTAACAGCGTCTTTCACAGAGTTAAAGATTTAATTTTTTTTTTTTTTTGGCCACACTGTGCAGCATGCAGGATCCCCAACCAGGGATCAAACTCGTGCCCCCTGCAGTGGAAGTGGGGAGTCTTAACCGCTGTACCGCCAGGTAAGCCTCAAAGATTTAATTTTGATGAAGTCTAATTTATTGATTTTCTCCTTTTATGGAGAATGATTTTGGTGTCATCCCGAAGAACTCATCACCAAGGCCTAGGTCCCAAACATTTTTTTTCTATGTTTTCTCCTTGAAGTTTTATAGTTTTACATTTACATTTGAACCTAGGGTGGATTGGGTGTTAGTTTTTATATAGATGTGAGGTTTAGGTCAAGGTTGACTGGTTGGTTGGTTGGTTGATTGATTTACGTACCTACCTACCTACCAACTCAATTGCTCCAACACCGTTTAATGAAAAGACTCTTCTTCCCCCATTGAATTGCTTGTGCCCTTCAGTTCTTGTGTGGAGCTATATCTGGGCTCTATGTTCTGTCTCATCTGTTTCATAAATACAATCAATTAAAAAAATTTTTTTGAGATTAATTTACACACCATAAAATTCACCATTTAGAAGTGTACAATTCAGTGATTTTTAGTATATTCACAAAGTGCCGCAACCATCATCACTACTAATTCCAGAATATTTTCATCACTTCCCTAAAGAAACCCCATACCTGTTAGTATTCACTCCCTAACAGCCTTGGCAACTTCTTCCCCCACCCTCCCAGCCCTGGCAACCACTAATCTACTTCTGTCTCTATAGATTTTCCTATTCTGAACATTTCATATAAATGGGATCATACAATATGTGGCCTTTTGCATCTGGCTTCTTTCACTTGGCATAATATTTTCAAGTTTCATTCCTGTTGTAGCATATATCAGTATTTTGTTCCTTTTTATGGCTGAATAATATTCCAATTCATGGATATACCACATTTTGTTTATCCATTCATTAGTTGAAGGACATTTGGTCTGTTTCCACTTTTTTGGCTATTATGAATGATGGTGTACACTGGTGTACAAATTTTTATGAACATATATTTTCATTTCTCTTGGGTATACATGTACGGATGAAACTGTTGGGTATAGGTAACTCTATGTTTAACTTTTTGAGAAACTGTAGAACTGCTTTCCACAGCAGCTGCATCAATTTACATTCCCACCATCAATGTATGAGGATTCTAGTTTCTTCATATCCTTGCCAACCCTTGTCTGTCCTTTTGATGTTAGCCATCCTAGTAAATGGAAATTGGTATCTCATTGTGGTTTTGATTTGTATGTCCCTTATGACTAATGATGTTGAGCATCTTTTCATGTGCTTATTGGCCATTTGTACATCTTTGAAAAAATGTCTATTCAAATCCTTTGACTTTGTCTTTTCTCTCTTGAGTTGTAAGAAGTATTTATATATTCTAAATACTGGAACCTTATTAGATATTAGAACTCTAAGCAGACAGTTGTGTCACCTGCAGACAGGGGCAGTTTTATTTCTTTCTTTTTGATCTGTATGCCTTTTATTTCCTTTTCTTGACTTCTTGCACTAGCTAGAACTTCAAGTACTTTGTTGAATAAGAGTGGTGAGAGTAGACATCCTTGCTTTGTTCCCAATCTCAGGGAGAAAGCAATCTTTCACCGTTAAGGATGATGTTAGTTCTCGTTGTTTAGGTTTTTTCTTTGCTCGTAATTGAGAAGATTCCCCACTATGCCTATTTTGGGGAGTTTTTATCATGAATGAGTGTTCAATTTTGTCAAATGCTTTTTTGGATTAACACGATTATGTGATTTTTCTCCTTTAGTCTGTTAATATGATGGATTACGTTGATTGATTTTCAAATATTGAGCCACTCTTGCATCCCTGGAAGAAACCTCACTTGTTATGGTGTATATATTGCTGAATTCTATTTGAAAGATTTTGTTAAGGATTTCTGTGTCTATAGTCACGAGAAATATTGGTCTGTAGTCCTCTCTCTCTCTCTCGGTACTGTCTGTCTGCTTTTGGTATCAGAGTAGTTCTAGATAAAATTAATTGGGAAGTGCTTCTTCCATTTCTACTTTCTATGAGAGACTGTGTAGAATTGACATTTATTCCTCTTTAAATGCTTGGCAAAATTCTCCAGTGAAAACATCTGGGCCTGGAGATTTCTTTTTTAGGAGTTTTAAATTACAAACTCAATTTCCTTAATAGTTGCAGGGCTTTTCAAATTATCTATTTCATATTGTTGTTTAGATGTGATAGTTTGTATTTTTTGAGGAACTGGTTCATTTCATCTTTGTCGAATTTGTACCTGTAGATGTTCTACACGTAGATGTTCCAAGTGTTCTTTTATTAACATTTTGAAGTCTGCAGGGTCTATAGTGGTTTCCTCCATGTCATCCCTGAATTTTGTAATTTGCATTTTCTCTCTTTTTTTCTTTGTCATTCTTGCTAGAGGTTTGTCAACTGCATTGATCTTTTGAAAGAATCAGCTTTTGGTTTCTTTTATTTTCTCTATTTTTTTTCTCTTTTCAATCTTCATTGATTTCTACTTCTTATAATTTCTTCCCTTTTGTTTGCTTTGGGTTTATTTTTTTATTTTTCTAATATCTTAGGGTAGTAGCTTAGATGATTGATCTGAGACTGTTTCTTTTTCCTAATGTCAGCATTTAGTGCTATAAATTTTCCTCTTAGCTCTGCTTTAGCTGTGTCTCACACATTTTAATATGTTGTAGTTTCACTCTCTCTCTCTCTTTCTCTCTCTCTCTATATATTTGTGTGTGTGTGTGCGTGTGTGTGTGTGTGTGTGTGTGTGTGTGTGTGCTACACGGGCCTCTCACTGTTGTGGCCTCTCCTGTTGCAGAGCACAGGCTCTGGACCTGCAGGCTCAGCAGCCATGGCTCACGGGCCTAGCCGCTCCGCGGCATGTGGGATCTTCCCAGACCGGGGCACGAACCCGTGTCCCCTGCGTCGGCAGGCAGACTCAACCACTGCGCCACCAGGGAAGCCCTCACTCAATATATTTTTAAAATTTCCCTTGAGACTTCCTCTTTGAACCATGGATTATTTTAAGTCTGTTGTTTAGTATCCAAGTATTTGTTCCAAGTGTTTGTTATCCTTCTGTTATTGGTTTCTAGTTTTATTCCAGTGTGGTCAGAGAACACACTCTGTATGATTTCAATTCTTTTTGATCTGAGGTTTGTTTTATGGCTCAGAATATGAGTGTATCTTGATGTATGTTTCTCAGGTATTTGAAAGGAATGTGTATTCTGCTGTTGATGGTATAAACATCAATTAAATCCTATTGGTTGATGGTATTGTTGAATTCTTCTATATCTTTGCTGATTTTCTGTACAGTTGTTCTATCAGTTTTTGAGAGAGGGGTGTTGAGACCTCCAAGTAAAATTGTGGATTTGTCTATTTCTCCTTTCATTTCTATCAGTTTTTGCTTCACATATTTTGCAACTCTGCTGTTCGCTGCATACACTTTACGGGTCTGCTGTTTAGGATTTCTATGCCTTCTTAGTGGATTGACCCCTTTATTATTATGTAATGTCTCTCTCTGTCCTCGGTAATTTTTCTGCCCTGAAGTCTACTTTATCTGATATTAATATAGCCCTGGCTGCTTTCTCTTGATTAATATTTGCATGCTAGACCTTTTTCCATCCCTTTACTTTTAACCTACCTGTATCATTATATTTGAATTGAGTTTCTTATAGACAGACAGCATATAGTTTGGTCATTAAAAAAAAATCTATTCTGGGGAGTTCCCTGGTGGTCCAGTGGTTAGGACTCAGCTCTTCCACTGCCGTGGCTCACGTTCAATCCCTGGTCAGGGAGCTAAGATCCTGCAAACCGTGCAGTACAGCCAAAAAAAAAAAAAAAAATCTATTCTGCCAATCTTTTTCTTTTAACTGGTACATTTAATCCATCTACAGTAGGGAGCAATACCTAATTACTGCTGAGAGGAGGTGAAAGTCCTGGCTCTCTGCCTTAAAAGAATGGCTAAAGGAAGTTCTTTAAACAGAAGGGAAATGATAAAAGAAGGAATCTTGGAAATTTGTGACCAATAGTAGATGAAAAAATGCGGCATTCCATCAGGCTGAGTTAGGTCTTCAAAGTAAGGGCAGAGATTAGGATGTGTTCATTCTTGGGTCACTGTATAGCAATATGTGCCCAGCTAAGTGCAGACTGGCTGGGAGAGCCCCACAGCCACAAGAGAGAATGTGGAGGAGAGGATGGCAGTTTATAAGACACTATCTGCAAATAATGTGCAAGGTCTAATGGGAGAACCGACACGCCAGCAAATAATCACAGTGCAATTTGTACGGTGCAATGAGATAAAGATTGTCAAAATAATTAACATGGGGACTTCCCTGGTGGCACAGTGGTTGGGAATCCACTTGCCAATGCAGGGGACACAGGTTGGAGCCCTGGTCCGGGAAGATCCCACATGCCACGGAGCAATGAAGCCCGTGCACCACAACTACTGAGCCTGCACTCTAGAGCCCACAAGCCGCAACTACTGAGCCCATGTGCCACAACTACTGAAGGCCGAGTGCCTAGAGCCTGTGCTCCACAAGAAGAGAAGCCACCGGAAAGAGAAGCCCACGCACAGCAACCAAGTGTAGCCCCCGCTCGCCGCAACTAGAAAACAAAAAAAAAAAGCTGGTGTGCAGCATCAAAGACCCAACACAGCCAAATAAAATTTTTTTAAAAAAATTAAAAATAAATAAAAGGAAAGCTACTTTAAAAAAAATAATAATAATTAACATTTATATTATGACTTGGCATTAAGGAAGCACTTATTGCTCGAAGTCCAATCGTCTTAACTTACATCCCAGGTCTTCCATGATGTTTTAGATTGACTTTCCCTGGAAACAGGCCTTGAGATAAAAAATGTGAAAGTATATAATATATTGTGGAAGTGATCTGAGGAGACACCAGTAAGAAATGGGGAAGTGAGACAGGGAAGGGAAGGCAACGAATAAGGGTGTCTTATTAGGCAAGTTGCCACTGTGGGCAACTGAGCTTAGTCCTGTTGGGGGACCTCTAGGAAGTGATGGTCGAACGTATGTCTCAGAGTTAACCCAACACAAGGGGCAAGGGAGCAGGGGTATTTATATACCAATTCCAGACAGTCATGGGCTAATGGATGCTGGGGTACGGGAGGGATGCCCTTCCTCTCTGCTGTGTATGAGGGCAGAGTGGGCCACCAGAGAGACCCTTCAAGAGATGCAGATGCTGGCAGGCTGGGATACAGTGGCAAGGCCTGAGGGCTTATGAGCGGGGCACTGACAACATCAGCTTCACTGGACCAGGCTGCAGCCTATTTTTCCAGCTGACTTACCCAACCAAACACACTGGGCCACTCTGTGCTTTCCTGAATAACGTGAGAGACAATCCCTAGCTCACTTCAGGCCCTCAAGTGGTAATTTCCTTCCATCTCCTCAATGCTGTCTCCTCTACAAAAGCATCACTCTCTGTCCCAGTCTATCCCTTCAAACTTCTATTTGCCAAACGAGACCCCAAATGCCAAAATGCTCCTTCCCTTTGATGAGAATGTTGAGATTTCCCATGGGGTGTTGGTGATTTCCTCCATGCTCCCAAACAGTAGCAGACCCCTCCTGCCTTTGGAGGACACTGGCATATTTTGTTTGTTCCTCTACGGTACTCGTTTACAATTGTAACATATTTACTGATGTTCTTAGCTCTCTACAGAACTGTAGGCTCCTGGAGGTCAGGAGTTAAGTGTAAATATCTTTGCAGAAGTGAAGGACTCAGCAAACATTTGTGGACTATGCCGCGAACGTTGCCAGACACCCTCTGCCTAGGCTCCAGTGACAGTGGTTTATATACAGGAAGAGGGCAAGACATGCAAGCTGCAAGGCTTTTGTCTGTAGTTCCACATAGCTACCAGCAGATGGCAACAGTCACTTACCGTCTTTCCAAGACTCTTGTTACCTCTTTGCTGCCAAGGGGCCAATTTGCAGAGAAGGCCACTCTATGAGTCTTTACTGAGGATCTACCTGAGATCCAGGGTCACACACAGGCACTGCATGAGGAAGGCAAAGGAGAGATATGAGAAAAGGAAGACCTGGCTCAGTCTTCAGAGGGTACAGTTCAGGGATTGGGGGTCTGGGGAGGGTGGGAAGGAAATGCACACAAAGCAATTAAGACCCCCTACAAGATATGGGACCTATGGGGGCTTGAGTGGAGACACAATCTCCTTGGGCCTCAGTTTCTTCATTCATAAAATCAGAAGGTTGGAATAGATGCTAAAAGAGAGATCACCATGTGAAGATCTAGCTCTGCAAGGTTTCGTGAAGGAGACGGGCTGGGTCCAGAAAGATGGGCAGGGTTTGGTAAGGGAGAGGCAATTGTAGAAATAAACATCTTTGTCCATACTGCACCTGGTTCTTCCCATTCAGTCCTTTTTTATTCTCAGCCACTTTCACAGGCTCTGTGCTAGACACTCTGCTAGGTGCTGGGGGCCCTGAGGCGGGGGAGGGGTGACACATAAAAGTGGCAAAGACTTTCCCTGATTCCTAGAAGTTCATGGTCTAATGGAGAACTGACATGCCAACAAATATTTACAGTGAAACTTGTACAGTGCCATGTGATAAGAATTGTCAAAATAGCTAACATTGATATACCTATTGCCTTACCATTTAAAAAACACATCTAGAGTATTCCTCAATCCTGTGCGGTGAGGAAGACAAGGATTCCCATTTTCAAGGAAGCAGAGGTAGAAACATGAAGTACTGGGGTTGAGGTCGCACTTCTGGGAGCGGTGGAACGCAGGCTATCACCAGTTTCTCCAGATCCATATCCTGTGGTTTTGTCTACTTCCTCATGCTTCAATAAGACCCCGCTGGTCAGCTACAAAATCAAAAATCTTGGCTCTCAGACCAGAACATCAGAAAAACCCTCCTTTACTCTTTACTAATTAGGGAACAAACAAACCTCTTGGTCCCTTGAGGGAAATCCTGGGCTACTTAGGTAGCATATACTCCCAGAGTGACTGCCAGGGGCTGGTGTCCTTGCCCTGTCCCATGGTTACTGGCTCTCCAGGGACCCTCAAACTCCTCCCAGGCTGATGGGAATCTCATGAGACACTTGCCCCTCCCTGCTGAGCCCCTGACATCAGCAGTGAGTCACTCAGTCTCCAGTTCCATTTGGTCAAAAAAAGAGTATACTCATGTAGGACCCTGGAGATCCATATGGTTGATGCCCCTGAAGAGACTTCCAGGAGGCCTCTCAGGGCCCCTTCAACGCTGAACTTTTAAGTCTCAAAATCTCAAGTTTTAGTCCTGGTTTGAGCTCAGTCACCCCATCTTTGGGGACCTTTAATTTATAACTTAGTTTTTTAATTTATAATAATCCCTCTCATTTGCATGTAATTTTAAAACTGATAATATGTTCCCACATCCTCATGATTTTTTTCATTCTTTACAACTCTGTTAGGAAGTTTTTCCCTCTAATTTAGGGATTAAAAAAACTAAGGCTCCAAAAATTTATAACTAGCCCAAGTGGCAGAGCTTGAATTCAACAGATACTTGATTTATTCAATCAGTAAATATTTATTATGAACCACTGGATGACCAGGTGCTATTTGAGAATATGGAGGCCAACAAATTATGCTCCCTAGCCTGTGGCAATCATGTTCTAGCACAAAATATAGACACAGTAATATATTATCATGTTGCAATGTAATAAGTGCTACAGTAGAATGTTAAGGAAGGTAAGAACAGTGATTGGGTAGCTTCTATATGCTAAGCCCTGCATAAAGGGCTTGGTCACAACTTCCTTTGTGATCAGTCAGGATAAATTAAGTTATGCTGCAGAACAAATAAGCCCAAATCTCAGTTTATGTCCCACTCTAACATGGGTGGGCAAGAAGCTTTGCTCTCGTGGTCACTCAGGGATCCAGATCAACTGAGGTTCCATCTTGACCATGCTTTTGTGATTGCAACGACAGGATAAGATGAACTCTGAACCAGCAGCTAAATGTCGTGGCCCATAGTGACACCTGTCCATTCATTGTACAGATCCCCCTACAAGACCTCAGTCAACCATAAGGGGGCCTGAAAGTTGTCTTCCTTGTGCCCAGAAAGAAAGGAAAAAAATATTGGTAGGGACAAAAGTCAAACAGAGAAAGCGATGCAGTATCTATAGCATACCATTCGTTCTATCAGACTCTGATTCTATGGGAACTCTTTTACAACTCTGTAATGTGCAGGTAACTGATAGACAAGTGAATTCTGTTCCATCTGACAGAAATTCAATTAAGCGCACTCTCTCTTTGTGGAAAAACCAGTTTGCTTCTATTTGCATATTCATTTCAATATTCTTGATCTGTAAAGGTGTCTGTTTCTCAGATTCTCTTTTGAACCAGTCATAACATCTGCCTGGTTCCCTTATCATGAGTAAAATAAAATCTTTACCGTGTGTTCATTTTTATACCTGTATGAAGCCATGATTTTGCCTTTTTCTGAAAATTATCTTTCAATAATATACTTTAGAGAGGAGGAAAGAGGTTCAGAGAGGTTAAGTAACTTGCCCAAAGTCACCAGCTAACAAGTGGCAGAGCTGGGAATTCCTATCCCTTCTGTCTATCCTCAGAGCCAGGACATGGCAGAAGGTAGGGTTCGTTCACTGTCAGGATTGAAGAAGGCTGGTGTTTACGCTGCGTCTTGGCAAGCAGAGAAGAGCACATGCAGGAACATCGGGAGCTGGGAAGGGCAGGGTGTGCTTGGAGAACACGCAGAGCACCGCAGGGGAAGGTTGCAGGGGAGCAGAAAGCGTAGGCTGGAATTATGAAAAGACTCAAACACCCAGGTCAGGTCTGGACTCGACTGTGTGAACAACAGGGAGCATTTTGTGGATTTTAAGTAGGAGAGTAAATGATCAAATCTGTATTTTAGGAAATCGTGCCTGACATTTGTATGGAGAACAGGCTGGGAACACGATCAAAAGCAGGGATGCACCCGTGTTCATAACAACATCATTCACAATAGCCAAAAGGTGGAAATGACCCAGATGCCCATCAACCACTGAATGGATACCCAAAATGTGGAATTACATGCAATAGAATATTATTCAGCCTTAAAAGGGACACATGCTGATACATGCCACAACATGGAGAAGCGTTATGCCAAATGAAAGAAGCCAGACAGAAAAGGATAAATATTGTATGATTGACTTATATAAGGTACCTAGAAGAGGCAAATTCATAGAGATGGAAAGTAGAAGAGAGGTTACTGAGGACCAGCAGGGAGGAGTAGTGAGTTATTATTTAATGGGTTCAGAGTTTCTGTTTGGCTTGATGGAAAAGTTCTGGAAATGGATAGTGGTGGTGGTCACATGACATTGTGAAGGTACTTAATGCCACTGAATTGTACCCTTAAAAATGGTTAAAATGATACATTTTATGTTATGTATATTTTGCCACAATGAAAAATAGTTTTTTTTAAATGTTGGGGAGGGGACTTCCCTGGTGGCGCAGTGGTTAAGAATCCGCCTGGCAATGCAGGGGACACGGGTTTGAGCCCTGGTCTGGGAAGATCCCACATGCCGCGGAGCAAGCAAGCCCGTGTGCCACAACTACTGAGCCCTCATGCCACAAGTACTGAAGCCCGTGCACCTAGAGCCCGTGCTCCGCAACAAGAGAAGCCACTGCAAGGAGAAGCCCGCGCACCGCAAGGAAGAGTAGCCCCTGCTCTCCACAACTAGAGAAAGCTCACGTGCAGCAATGCAGACCCAATGCAGCCAAAAATAAATAAATAAATTTATTTTTTTAAAAAATGGTGGGGAGACTGCTACAGAGTCCACGTGAGAAATGCCGAGGGCTGCACACAGGCAGGACGGCGGTGGGGGGGGGGGGAGGGGGGCGGGATGGGGAGAGATAAACTCCCGAATCACCCAGAGCTCAAATCCAGAGGCTGCTGTTCCCACCTGGATCCTCTTCAGGGTTCACATGCTTTGATTCTATTCTAAAATTGACTGCTTCTGTTATGCTACTCCTATGAATTATCTAATACATCTTTTTTTTTTAACATCTTTATTGGAGTATAATTGCTTTACAATGGTGTGTTAGTTTCTGCTTTACAACAAAGTGAATCAGCCATACCACAAAGCACCGAGCTGATCTCCCTGTGCTATGTGGCAGCTTCCCACTAGCTATCTATTTTACGTTTGGTAGTGTTTATATGTCCACGCCACTCTCTCACTTTGTCCCAGCTTACCCTTCCCCCTCCCCGTGTCCTCAAGTCCATTCTCTAGTAGGTCTGCGTCTTTATTCCCATCCTGCACCTAGGTTCTTCATGACCTTTTTTTTTTTAGATTCCATATATATGTGTTAGCATACGGTATTTGTTTTTCTCTTTCTGACTTACTTCACTGTGTGACAGTCTCTAAGTCCATCCACCTCACTACAAATAACCAGTTTTGTTCCTTTTTATGGCTGAGTAAAATTCCATTGTATATATGTGCCACATCTTCTTTATCCATTCATCTGTTGATGGACACTTAGGTTTCTTCCATGTCCTGGCTATTGTAAATAGAGCTGCAATGAACATTTTGGTACATGACTCTTTTTGAATTATGGTTTTCTCAGGGTATATGCCAAGTAGTGGGATTGCGGGGTCGTATGGTAGTTCTATTTGTAGTTTTTTAAGGAACCTCCATACTGTTCTCCATAGTGGCTGTATCAATTTACATTCCCACCAGCAGTGCAAGAGGGTCCCCTTTTCTCCACACCCTCCCCAGCATTTATT
>NC_041227.1:73692626-73737986 GCF_002837175.3 Physeter macrocephalus | reverse complement strand
TTTTTATTTCCATTTCTCTAGGAGGTGGGTCAGAAAGGATCTTGCTGTGATTTATGTCATAGAGTGTTCTGCCTATGCTTTCCTCTAAGAGTTTGATGGTGTCTGGCCTTACATTTCGGCCTTTAATCCATTTTGAGTTTATTTTTGTGTATGGTGTTAGGGAGTGTTCTAATTTCATTCTTTTACATGTAGCTGTCCAATTATCTAATACATCTTTGATATAGTGCCTGGGCTAATGTCTGACATACAGTAAATACTTAATACCAATGTATTTTAGAAAGGAAGGAAGGAATAAAAAACCCAGAACTCCACAACAGTGGCTCTCAGCAGACACGGCAGAGGGGGAGTAGCATCATAGAATCACAGGGAAGCTTTTACTACCTAAACTTGCTCCTGCCCTTCAAGGGATCCTGTCCCAGCGCCACGCCCAAATTCCAGTGCAGTAGTCTCAGGTGGGATGGAGGCTGGGGGATAAGCAATCAGGTGAGGTGGGCTCCTAGCAGGTGAGAAACCCAGGCATACAGATGGATTGGGGGCTTGGTAGACACTGGGACCCTGAAACAGAGAAGAGAGAAGCTGTGGATGGAGATAGGAGCCAAGGATTGGCCAGAGTGGGGTTGGATCCTTAGAAGCCAATCACAGTTCTTCTTTCCTCTACCTCCCTGCTCTGGTCCTTAATGACCTTGCCTCCTCCATTATTATCCACTGTTTCAGCTGAAGCTGTGACTCTGCGGGTCCATTAAGGCTCTCCTGAGGCTGTCAGGCTCCACCAAGTGCATTAGAGTGGAGAGGGTGTGGGCAGAGAGGCGCCACTCACCCACCGGCCTGCCCGTCCACTCCCCACCCCTCCCCACCCCTCCCCACAACCAGGAACCCCAGCAAATTCAAGGAGCTTGACTAAGGACGTCGGCACCAAGCAGGTTCCCAGCGTCCTACATAATAACTCCTCCGGCTTGTGAAGCAGTTTTCTCATTCCAGGACGTTCTGCACATGATCTGCATGTTGCAGGCAGCATAGGCGGTGGCTGGGAGTTCGAGATTGGACTTAGGCTGCCTGGCTCGGGGCCCAGCACCACCGCTTATCACTTTGCGGATCTAAGATAAGTTCCTGAACCTGAACTCTCCATTAACCCCGGTTTTCTTACCAGGAAAGTGGAGATTGTAGTGACACTAAGCTCAAGGCGTCGCCCTGAGGTCTAAATGAGGTAATACATTAAAAGCTGAGAGCGCAGGGCCGGGTCTATGGTCAGTGATTAACTATGTCAGTTGCTGCAGCGGGGTCTTCTGTTGTCTTTATTATTGTTACAATGAGAAAGTTGGACAAGATGATCTCAGGGTCCTCTCAGGGGCTAATATTCTGTTCATTCATTAAATGTTTATTGAGCATGTATTGTATGCAAAGCACTCTTCTAGAGGCTGAGGCTACAGCTGTGAAAGAGAAAAATCTCTGCCTTCACATTTGTGGGGGGAGGGGAGCTATATGATAAGCAATAAACATAATAAATAAGTAAACTAGATAGTGCATTGGAAGGTAAGAGCTCTGAAAGAATAGAAGTGGTGGGAGGTGCTCAGCAAAAGCCTCAATGAGAAGGTGACCTCTGAGCAAAGACTTGAAGGAGCTATGGGCATGAGCTCTGCAGGTATCTGAAGGAAGAATGTTCCAGGGATGGGCAATAGCCAGTGCAAAGGGCCTGAGGTAGACGTGTGCCTGGCTTTGTTAGAGGAGATAGTATAATGAAAGTGAAGTGAATGAAGTGAAGAAGAATAGCAGGTGACATCAGAGAGATAATGGGGGACAAAGCATGTAGGGTCTTGTGGCTTATTGTCAAGACCTTGGCTCTTACTGTGCACTGGTATGAAATTGAATCTGAGAGACAGTTTTGGGTGAAGCAGAAAAGCTTTATTGCTGTACCAGGCAAAGGGGGCCACAGTAGGCTAATGCCCGCAAAACTGTGTGTGGCAACCCGGGGATGGGGGTGGGGTGTGTGTGTGTGAGGAGTCTTATAGCCCAGGGGCGGGGTTGTTGATAAGGGTCAGTGTGCCTGCAGGGCCCAGATTCCTTCAGTCCAGAGATCATCCGGCATCAGTTGGTGATGGGTGAACTGTGATCTTCTCTCTGGAGTGAAGAACGCTTCATCAGGTAGTTAACATCTTCCATTTGTTGGGGGCTTCAGTTCTGCACAAGAGCTCAAAGATATTGTTCTGTGTATCCCTTGAGGGGGAACCAGCACCCTGCCCCGAGGCTGCACTATTGTGTCTTGACTTCTCCCTTGTCTCTGCATCACCTCCCTTCCCTGCTTAGCAACTGTTTGAACCTGCCCTTTGGAACTCAGGGAAGGTCGTGGAGGCTGAATGAAGTCTATTTCCTACACACAAGAAACAGGGGACACAGAAAGCCTTTTGTGCCCAGGAGCCCCACAGTGTCCTGCTCGGTTTCATTGCTAAGAGAGGAATGGGGGACTGTGGCAGCGGGGGCAATGAAGAGGTGCTAGACTCAAAGGATTGCAGACCCCACGGAACTGGAGTCAGGTTCTAGAGGAGGAAGGTGGAAGGATAAGAGGTGGTGGTCAGTGAGTGGAAAGCACAAAATCGAGTGATTGATATCTATGAAGTCAAGGGTATGAACTTGGGAATGGGTGGCTGGGATTGGGTGGAGGACAAGGAACTGAGAATGGGGATGCGGGAGGATGATTTGCGTGCAAATGGAAATCACCAGGAAGCAAGACGGAGTAATGATGAGAGTGACAGTGAGCCAGGAAGCTAGAATCATCAATGTTTTAAAATGCAGATTTTATTATTACTCAGGTATGGCAAGGCTGACAGATCGGGAGACGACTGCCATAGAAACAGCAGTTTGTTATACTCACAGATCCCATCAGAAAGCAGAGGGAGAAAGGAAAATGGCAAGAGCCTTTGTTGTGGTTTTAATGGGCGAGGCAGGGTCAATAGGTTTAGGATTGGCTCCTTTGGATAATTTCAGTGGGCTCTGGGGTATGATAGGGCCGTCCCTAGTTGTCTGGTACCTGGCCCAGGGGTGATTAGGGCAGGTGGGTGGCGTCCTGGTATGAGCACTCCATAAAGGAGTGGGTTAAGGTGTGAACCCTGGGGTATGGGGTTTGCATATGAAAGGTACACTCCCAGGAAAGTTGCCATCTCTAGGAATTAGCTGACCTGGGACGGGTGGTCCCAAGGGAAGGTTCCAGACCCAACATCTCCTTCCTTGTCTGCTACAGATGCCTGAAACTCCTTTAAGAGAGGACAGAACCTCCCACCCCACAGCCATCATGAAAGCAAGGACTCTCCCTTGATGCTAATTGGCCACTTTTATTGTGAATCCTCTTTCGTGTGTTAAGAATCTGGATTTGGGAATTCCCTGGAGGTCCAGTGGTTACGACTCCAAGCTTCCACTGCAGGGGGCCTGGGTTCGATCCCTGATTGGGGAACTAAGATCCTGCAAGCCACCAGGTGTGGCCAAAAAAAAAAAAAAAAAAAAAAAAAAACAAAGAATCTGATCTGGGTTTCCTAAGTAGACCTAGCAGACATCTGTTGTACCTGGGCCCTTTTCTCTTCCCAACAGCACCCCTCTCCCAATAAGGACAACCTCAGAGGGAGGGTCAACCCAAAGTACCTGCCCATTAAGACAGAAAACTGTCAAAGGGACACCTTTGACATCCTGCTCAGCCTGACCTAAGCTCAGATACTCTCTCCCAAGATTTTGAATCTTGAGCAAGTGCTTGAAGGCTGAAGAAGGAAGGGATGGATCCACCAGAAAGGTCTCCTATAAGACCTATCATGTAGCTCCAGCTTCTGTGCTGTGTTGGTTGTCTACTGCTGTGTGACAAATTGCCCCAAAAAGTAGTGACAGAAACAGTAAATATTCATTATCTCACAGTTGGGAATTCAGGAGTAGATTAGCTAGGTGTTTCCAGCTTACTGTTTCCCATGGTTTCATCCAACGTGCCCCCAGGGGCTGCAGTCATCTGAAAGCTCAAATGTAGCTGCAGGATGGGCTCCCAAGGTGATGCATTCACACATGTGGCTATCGGCAGAAGTCCTTAGTTCCTTGCCTTGTGGACCTCTCCCTGGGCCATTTGAATGTCCTCATGTCATGGCAACTGGCTTCCCCCCAGTGAGCTGCAGTGCCTTTCACCACCCAGTCCCCAAATTCACACTCTGTCACTTCTGCTTTGTTCTATTCATTAGAAGCCAATCACTATGTCCAGCCCACATTCAAGAGGAGGAGAATTAGGCTCCACCCCTTAAAGTGTGGATTAAAGATTTTGTGAACATAACTTGAAATCACTGATGAGTCCTTTGTAGCTGTCATGGTTTTCCCATTTGCAAGCCTTATTCTCCTGCCTGCCCCGCCTGCATAGCAGGGCTGGCTTTGCTTCACGGGCCTATGACCTGTGTGTGCAGTTTTACAAGGCTTTGCACTTGGAAGGGTCCCATACTTGGTTCAATGCTCTGCTGTTGTTGTCTTGAAATTCTTGATACTTTTTGAAAAAGGGACCCTGCGTTTTCATTTGGCACTGGCCTCTGCAAATTATGTAACTAGTCCTGCCAGACAGTCTTCCTATAAATTCCCTTGTGTTTGAATGAGCCAGAATTATTAACTCTTTCCTTCATTCTTCTTCCTCCCTCCCTCTTTATTTCCTTTTTCTTTCTTTCTACTAAAGCTCTATGATAGAGTAACTTTTCCCATTCATATTTGTATGCACTCTAGACCAGCATGTAGAGACACTGAGCCAGCGTTTCTTGATGAATGCAAACTGACACAAATGTAAATTATATATCAGATCCTAAGAACAGTTTCTGATTATGTGCTTCTTAAGGGGAAAGATAGTATCTTCTGTGGTCATCCGTACGTCTCTGGACATGGATAGCAAGTGGTCATTAAATATTTAATTGAAAAAAAGACAAGAAAGGAAAGTGAAAACCCAGATATGTCTAACTCCAAAGCTCATGTTCTTTTCTCTATACCATTCTATTTCAAGTGATTCATATTGCTTTAGAATCTGTGGCATTTGTGTGTCTATGGCCCTGTATTATTTGTCAGGCTGACAATGCCTTGCCACCAGACTGCAAGTTCCATGCAGGCAAGGACCACGTCTGTCTCTCTGCCTGTGTAGTCCTCCTACACAGAATCAGCCATGGACATTAGCTGAATGAATGAGAAATGGGATTGGAGCCACAGGATAAGAGGCAAGATGAAAACACAAGCGAAGTTCTGTTCTCCTGAGTTTCTCAACTGAACATATTTTTACAGGTATGTAAGTCCCTGGAAAGGAGGTTATATCCCCACATTAGAGGGAGAGGGTTAAGTGTTCTGAGTAGCAGGTGTGTTAGTCTACTCAGGCTGCCATAACAAAGTGCCACAGACCTGGTGGCTTAAACAACACAAATTTATGTTCTCACAGTTCTGGAGCCTAAAAGATCAAGATCAAGGTGTCGGCAAGTTGGTTCCTTTTGACACCTCTCTCCTTGGCTTGTAGATGGTCACCTCCTCCTCGTGTCCTCACATGGCCTTCCCTCTGTGTATGTTTCGGTGTCCTAATCACCTCTTCTTATAAGGACAACTGTCATCGGATTAAGGCCCACCCCAACGACCTCATTTAATTTAATTACCTCTCTAAAGACACTTATCTCCAAATACAGTTACATTCTAAGGAACTGAGGGTTTGGACTTCAACACATGAATTTGGGTGGATGCATTTAGCCCATAACAGCCCATTGCTGCTAAATGATGGAGAGACGGGTGGGGGCTACGGCTGTCAAACAGGCCCTGTCATATGGTCAGGAGCACAGAGATGTGGTCCTAGAAAGGACAAAGGAGTCTTTCAAGGAAATGGTTTTGTAGGGGAACTGGCTTCATCCCAGAGTGTAACTGAGAACTTGGGATCACCCTTGGCCCTATTTTCCACGTGCCCTGCCACCCACCATGGCCCTGCTTACTGCCGCCTATAGAAGCCCTCCACCTTCACTTACTCACTACTACTGGAGTCTGGCTGGCTCCTTCAGTTCTTCCTGAAAATGACCTTAGCAGCCCTTTTTATTGGTTGGAGACCATTAGAAACTACAGAGAAAAAAGTGTTACTCAAGAAAGTCTATGTTTCCCCATAATCAAGAAAACTGATGGGTATTGTAAAATGGAACCTTGGGCAAATAAGGATGGAAGTTTGGTCCAAACACTGTATCAGAAAGAAGTCCTTCCCTAGTCTACACGTGTTAGTTATCCAGATTGCAAAATTCACTGTCCGATGAAATGTACCTGTTTTTTCATAAGCGAGCTGGAGTTCTCCTTTGAGCTCCTGGTCTTCCAGAGGGCAGAGCCCATCTCCAGAAGTTCAGGGTCTCATGGTGCCTTTCTCTAGGGGGCTCTTATAGTGCTAAGGAATTGGGGGGGGAGCCATCAGGTCCTTGGTTGTCAGAATCTGTCCACACTGACACCCCCGAGGCATCCGTGTGCCCTCAGAGCACGGTCCCCACAAGTCGATGCCAGCTCCCTGGGCCACTGCCCACAGCTCTTGGGTCCATGGGAGACATTCTGACTTCTCTGGTTTGAGGATGGGAAAGCCTGATCTTTCCTATCTACTGTTTATGGCATAACTGTGCCCTTCCAGGCTTTGGAAACTCAAACTCTAGGCTGCTGTAACCCCAAAGTATTTCTTTCTGCTTTTCTGCTGTATCTCTCTTCCCCTGAGGCAGTAAATGCCACTGGGTAAGGGTCAAGGGAATATACTGTGAGAAGCGTGGTGAGGGGGGACCCTCAGTGACGTATTGCAAAAATATTGGGATGGCCGAGAAGTCCGTTCGGGTTTTTCCGTAACATCTAACGGAAAAACCTGAACAAATTTTTGGCCAACTCAGTATTATCCTGCCACACCCCTAGTCACAGATTTCTCCCTTCAGGGAATTTTTTCTTCTGATTTTGCTCTATCTCACGTCCAGTGTGAATGGCCCCAACTCTCACCCCCAGTTCTTTGTTTCCTCCTTTCCCGGAGGTGATACCCGGTCCCACTTTAGAATCTGACTGCCAGATGGGGAACCTCATTCCCTGCAGAAATCCTCTCCCAATCCTACCCCTCTCTGGACACAACCTAAGTGTCTTCCTCCTGTCTCCTGTGTCATGGCCTTGGACTCCACTCTGTGCTTTCGTGGCAGCCTGCATCTCTGCATTCCTGTAGCCCCGCGTCATCTTTCCATTTTTCTCCTCCCCGTTTCTCCACCTTCATTTTTGCTGACACATGATTGGGATTAGCGCCACAGGGCTACAGTGACAACTTCCCCTGCTCGTGTTTAGTTCACTTCTCAGCTCACTGCAAGTAAGCATCTGTGTCGTAAAGCATTGACCTTACCCAAGGAGAGGGCTGGCTTTGCCTCAGCTCCTGGGTGGTGATCTCAAAGCCCTTTGAGCATCCTGTCTGATAAGAGCATCTCTGTTTACCTGGGGGCCTTGGCCACACTGGGCAGTCTAACAGTGTGATTCATCATGGGGGCTTGGGGCCACACAGTATCAGCTTGACCTTTGGAGGGGATGGAGACTAAAGGGCAACCACCATGTCTATGTGATGGAGCCTCATTAAAATTCCACACACAAGGCTTGGGGGCAGGGGGCTTCCCTGGCTGGCGATACTCCATGCATATCGTCACATGTCATTTCTGGGAGAAGGTAGCACTGCCCACACCTCCACTGGGAAGGAAAACTGGAAACTGCAAGTGCAGAGTCCTCCTGGGCTCTGTCCTTAGAGGATTTCGATCTGTGTCCTTTCACTGGAATAAACTGTAACCACAAGTCTAACAGCTTTCAGTGAATTCCGTGAGTCTTTCCAGTGAGTTATCAAACCTTGGGGACCCCTGAACATTGCAGCATCCATACACATACGCAAACTGCTGCATCAGAGGCACAACTTTCCACTTTCGAGGTCCTCTCCCATTCACCCTCTGTGACCTTTGACACTTTTATTGGCCCCCTTTTTTCTTGCAATGCTCTCCTGCCTGGGCTCTGATGGCACTGAGATCTGCTGGCCTCCCTTCTACTTCTCCGTCCTCATTTTCTCAGTCACCCCTTTTCCTTGACCATTTCTTATGGATGCTTCTCATCACTTGTCCAAGTGATAACTAAACACGGTGGGGTGGGAGCTCAGACCCAGATCCTTGTTGCAAATCGCTGACTTGGTCCCCTGCACTGTCCCCTTGCTCCTTAGTCATCCTGACCTGTGTGAATAATTGAAAACCAGGGAAACATTAAATATGTATACTTAGTATATTCTAGATACATGTCCTTTATTGGATAAGTGTTTTGAAAATATTTTATCCCAGTGCCTGGCTTGCTCCAAGTTTCTCTCTGTATCCTCCTCTCATCTCTCATCCAGGCCCACAGCTTCCCCTCTCATCTCTATGAGGGTGACACTCAGCTTACATCTACAGCTCTGACAGCCCTTCTGAGGTTCCAGTAGCCTGATGGACATCTCCGTGTGGCATTTGAACCCCGGAGTGTCCACAAGTGAACTCATTATCTTTCCCTGAATGTATTCCTCATCTCGGTCAATGGCATTATTTTGCTAGTGCAGGAGAAGATCAGCTTGCCCTGCAGACACTTGACCCTGGTCCATCACTGGGGTCAGTTCAGCACTGTTCCCCCACTCCTGGTTTGCAGGCTGCTTGTCCGGCTTTAGCTGGGGTTCCCATTTTGGCTTAGTTCCTGTCTCCCTGGCTTCTGACTTGACACAGCCCCAGGCTCCAGTATCAGGTTCTGCCTTAGCTCCTGATTCAACCTGGATAGGTGCCTCATTCCAGCTTACCTGGCCTGGTCAGGTGTGGGGGACCCCAGACCATTCCTGGTAGCTCTCTGCTGCCCTGATACTGGTCACCACCCTTCTCTCAAATCTACCCTGACTCCGCTACAGCGCGCGCGCGCACACACACACACACACACACACACACACACACACACACACTCACACACACACACAGAGTTAACATTTTGAGTTCCGGCATGAACATTTCAAGATGTGGCAAAGCCTTTGGATGATAAAGTGTTAAGTCATCCCTGCATAACTAAGGGAAGCTTTCAGTCTTGGAGCCCCTACTGTGCACCAGCTGGTAATAAGCTGAGTCTGTTTTAACCAACATTAAAAGCACTTCTTGGGGTGTGTTTTGTTGTTTCTGTGTTTATCAACTATTATGTTTACATTTTCTTAATTTTATTTTCTAAATTAAAAGATCCATAAAAGCAATAATCTCTATCTCTGTGAAACCCTATCTCCGGGACTTCCCTGGTGGCACAGTGGTTGAGAATCCACGTGCCAATGCAGGGAACACGGGTTCGAGCCCTGGTCCAGGACGGTACCCCATGCTGCGGAGCAGCTAAGCCCGTGCGCCACAACTACTGAGCCTGCGCTCTAGAGCCCGTGAGCCACAACTACTGAGCCCCCGCCTGCCACAACCACTGAAGCCCATGTGCCTAGAGCCCGTGCTCCACAACAAAGACAAGCCACCGCTATGAGAAGCCCACGCACCGCAACGAAGAGTAGCATCCGCTCACCGCAACTAGAGAAAGCCCGCGCGCAGCAACAAAGACCCAATGAAGCCAAAAATAAAATAAATAAACGTGTAAATGTATAAATAAATAAATAAATAATAATACTTAAAAAAAAACCACAACCCTATCTCCATCTCATAACAAGTATTAGCAGCCTGGATTATGTCGTTTCATACCCTTTTCTGTGTTCATTCACATACAAAAGCTTATCTACAGCTCTATGCAAATTTTGTTTGCTTGTTTCTACCAAAGTAGAATCATTCTATACATATTACTTTGCAGCTTGCTTCTTCTCTTCCTCTCGACAATTTAACACAGACATTCTTATAATTCAGTAAATACAGATCTAACTCTACCTTTTTTTCTTATGTATTCATATACACATATGCACACATAGAGAGAGATATGTTTTATGTTTGCATAAATGGGATCCAAGGGATTGAAACTGGGGCCTCGGCAGTGAAAGCGCAGAGTCCTAACCACTAGACCGCCAGGGAATTCCCTCCAATTCCTCTTTAATCCCACAAATATCTGGAGAAATGTGGCACTCTCCTACCTCTATTCTATACCTTGCCTCCTTGTGTAGGATGTGTTTTTATTAACGTGTGTATCCATAACCAAACAGTAAATTTATAACCCCATTAGTCCTGTGCCTTCTCCAGACTAGGAGCTCAACCAATGTCTGCTGAGTGAGTGAAAGCTATATTATTCTTCTTCCTGGTTTACACTGGGTTAAGAGGCTCAGAGCATTAGGTAACTTGCCCAAGAACCCACAACTAAAATTCAGTGGAACCAAATGTAAAATAGATAGCTAGTGGGAAGCAGCCGCATAGCATGGGGAGATCAGCTGGGTGCTTTGTGACCACCTAGAGGGGTGAGATAGGGAGGGTGGGAGGGAGACGCAAGAGGGAGGGGATATGGGGATATATGTGTATGTATAGCTGATTCACTTTGTTATGGAGCAGAAACTAACACACCATTGTAAAGGAATTATACTCAATAAAGATGTTAAAAAAAAAAATTCAGTGGAGCAGCATCTCAGACGCAGATCCCTGTCATTGTAAAGTCTGTATGTAGTTCCCTACACCGTCTTCTTGTGCCTGGGTCATCCTGATCTGTGTGAACAATTTAAAATCCAAGCCATGCAAACTTTAAAAATATATACTTGATATATTCCAGTTACAAATTCTTTGTTGGATGAATGTTTTACAAATATCTTTTCCCAGTCTGTGCCTTCCTTTTCATTTTCATAGCTGTCTTTTGAAGAGCAAAAGTTTTTAATTTTGGTGAAGTCCTTTTTATTGATTTTTTTTTCTTTTTGTGCTTCATGCTTTTGGTGTTGTATTTAGCAAACCTTTGCCAAACCTAAGGTCACTATGATTTTCTCCTCTTTTATAAGTTTTAAGTCTTAGTTTTCAGACTTATGTCTATGATCCATCTGGAGTTAATTTTTGTATTGATACGTGGTGTGAGGAAAGGACTGAAGTATTTGGATTTTTTTTTAAATGGTTATCCAGTTGTTCTAGCACCATTTGTTAAAATAGATTATCTTTCTTCCGTTGAATTTCCTGGTACCTTTTTGGAAAAATCAACTGACCGTATATGTGTGGGTCTATTTCTGGGTTCTCTAATCTGTTCTATTGATTGATATATCTACCTTTTCACCAATACCACACCGTTTTGACTATTGTAGCCTTATAAGTCTTGATCTTGTAATGTAAATATTGGAAATGTGTTCTGTTTCAAAGTCATTTTGGATAGTCTAGATCCTTTACCTTTCCATATAAATTTTAGAATCGCCTTACTAGTTTTTACAAAAAAGGTGCTGGAAATTTGATCAGAACTGCATCAAATCTGTAAGTCAATTTGGGAAGAACTGACACCTTAACAAAATTGAGTCTCAGACCCATGACCATGGTGTAGCTCTCCATTATTTAAGTCTTCTTTGTCTTTCAGGAATGTCTTAGTTTTCAGCGTACATGACTTTCACGTCTTTTGTCAGATTTATCCCTAAGTACTTCATATTTTCGATACTATTCTATATGGTATTGTTTTTAAATTTTTGATTGTTAACTGCTAGTGTACAGAAATACAATTGAATTTTGTATATTGACTCTGATTCCTTCAGCCTTGCTAAACTCACTTATTCATTCAATAAAAAGACAAACAACCCAATTAAAAGATGGGCGAAAAATTTAAGGAGAAGCAGCGTATTGGCATAGCCTCAAAGTATCTCCCCCCAACTTTTACTTATTACAAAGGGAAAAACAGTAACTTCACAGTGGAGAAAAATGATAGACACCACCACCATCCTGCAACTCTGTCTATTCTTATTTCAATAAGAAAAGGTTTTTATAATGGGCAAAAGATTTAAATAAACACTTTACCAGAAAGAATATACAGATGTCAAATAAGTATCTGAAAAGACAATCAACATCATTAGTTATTGGGGAAATGCAAATTTAAAAACCAATAAGATATCACCACACATTCATTAGAACGGCTAAAATCTAAAAGTCTGTCATATCAAGTGTTGACAAGGATGTGAAGCAACTGGAACTCTCTGACAGTGGGAATGTAAAATGGCACAACCATTTTGGAAAACAATTTGGCAATTTTTTAAAAAAAGTTAAACATACATACAACCCAGACATTCGATGCTAGATACTCACCCAAGAGAAATGAAAGCATATGTTCATACAAAGACTTGTACACAACTGTTCCTAGCATCTTTCGGGGAGGAGGGTAATAGTCAGAAACTGGAAAGAATCCAAATGTCCATCAGCAAGTTAATAGATAAACAAATTGTGGACTGTCCATACACTGGAATACTACTCAGCAATTAAGAGGAACAAACTATTGATACATGTAACAATATACATAAATTTCAAAATAACGATTCTTGGTGAAAAAAGGGAGACAAAAAAGAGTACGTCCTGTATGATTCTATTTATATAAAATTCTAGAAAATGCAACTAATCTATAGTGGCAGAAAGCAGATCAGTAATTGCCTAAGTACAGAGGTTTGGGAGGAAGTAAGACTGGATTGCAAAAGGGCATGAGGAAACGTTTGGGGTTGATGAATATATTCTTGATGTGGTGATGTTTTCATGAGTGTATATATGTGTGTCAAACCTCATCAGATTGTATACTTTAAATATATGCAGTTTAATATATATTAATTATATCTCATCAAGCTATCAACATAGGTATACTTGGGCTCCAGGAACCCGTAGGAACAGTGAGGTCAGCTTATGTATCACAAGATATTAAATCAGATCCAAACTAGGTGTGGGGTAGGACAGATTTCACCAGTTGTGGAGAGGCAAGTAATCAGACACTTATGATCCCCCTATGGGTTTCCCAGAGATAGATTCCACGTCTGGAAACGGCATCCCTAGAACGTATAAAACAAGTGGTTTCAGCGTTGCTGGGAGAGATGCTAAGAGCAGAAGGAAGCAGGCAGAGTCCTGTAGTTTACCTCCTGGGGGAGGGTTTCCCTCCACCCTTGGCAAAGGGTTTTTTGCTGCTGCGGCAAGTGGGAAATCTTTTTAACTTACTCTTGAGTTTCACAGTGGAAGGTAACTCGCTTGAATCTTTCTCCACAGGGTGCCTCCAAAGCACAAATTCCTGACTCCTACTCTGGTTTATTCTAATAAGAAGTAGGCTGATCCCTTAATCCTTGTTTAAAGGGCCGCTGTTTATTGAAGCCATAAACTCAGGGCAAAGGATCATAAATCACTCTTTAGCTGGGTCCAGAGCAGGAGGTGGGTACGGGACAGAATGGGCACAGAGAAGTAAAGCTTAGGAAGCTTGTCTGTTTTCCTTGTAGGTACACTCCTGTGAGCCCCTCCCCACCCCCACCCCATGCTGGGAACCTCCAGATCCAGCCTCCACTCCACTCTGCTCTGAGCCTGCAAGGAGGGGAGGGGGCAGTACCTGACCCATCACCCTTAGCCCTCCTGCCTCCAGCTGGGTTTGGCCAGGGGGAGGCACTAGTAAGAAATGAGAGGAGGGGAAGGACAGAGATTGCGGTCTCCCAGTGACTGGTTTTCTACCTTAGGTCACAATTCTTGTCAGGTGCCTCCTCTCCCATGACTAGAGCAAAGAACCCAAAACTAGGTGACAGCTAACCCCATCCCAGAGAAACCCAAGGAGAGCCACTCCTAAGGCCTCCCCTAAAAACACAATCTAAGAGAAGGCGAAACCAGGGTTCTTGCTATGCAAGTGTAGCCTCAATGCAATTCCCCCGCATCACGATGCCACCCTTAAATCCTTCTTCTACAGAAATTCTGGCCCCGACACTCCCTCCCCGCATTCCCTTTGTCCAAACTTATTCACAGAACCTCCCACAGGACCGAACTCTCTCCGCTCCTCGCTAGTGGAGGCCCTCGTTGTCTCACCTACTGCTGGAGTCTCCGCATTGGTTCCCTCCCTTCCCTCTCGCCCCCATAATCCCGTCCACACAATGCCAGCTGGCAAAGCCTTCAGTAGCTCCCTAGTGCTTACCGAGGCCCACCCCCTCTTCTACTTCTCTATTGAATGTGCAAATTTTTATCAAAAGCTCTTCGTTTAAAAAAAAAAAAGTAACGGCTTTCTTGAGTTTCAAAAGCATTTATTTTAAAAACACCAAAATTTGGCATTGACTCCTACTCTGGTTTATTCTAATAAGAAGTAGGCTGATCCCTTAATCCTTGTTTAAAGGGCCGCTGTTTATTGAAGCCATAAACTCAGGGCAAAGGATCATAAATCACTCTTTAGCTGGGTCCAGAGCAGGAGGTGGGTACGGGACAGAATGGGCACAGAGAAGTAAAGCTTAGGAAGCTTGTCTGTTTTCCTTGTAGGTACACTCCTGTGAGCCCCTCCCCACCCCCACCCCATGCTGGGAACCTCCAGATCCAGCCTCCACTCCACTCTGCTCTGAGCCTGCAAGGAGGGGAGGGGGCAGTACCTGACCCATCACCCTTAGCCCTCCTGCCTCCAGCTGGGTTTGGCCAGGGGGAGGCACTAGTAAGAAATGAGAGGAGGGGAAGGACAGAGATTGCGGTCTCCCAGTGACTGGTTTTCTACCTTAGGTCACAATTCTTGTCAGGTGCCTCCTCTCCCATGACTAGAGCAAAGAACCCAAAACTAGGTGACAGCTAACCCCATCCCAGAGAAACCCAAGGAGAGCCACTCCTAAGGCCTCCCCTAAAAACACAATCTAAGAGAAGGCGAAACCAGGGTTCTTGCTATGCAAGTGTAGCCTCAATGCAATTCCCCCGCATCACGATGCCACCCTTAAATCCTTCTTCTACAGAAATTCTGGCCCCGACACTCCCTCCCCGCATTCCCTTTGTCCAAACTTATTCACAGAACCTCCCACAGGACCGAACTCTCTCCGCTCCTCGCTAGTGGAGGCCCTCGTTGTCTCACCTACTGCTGGAGTCTCCGCATTGGTTCCCTCCCTTCCCTCTCGCCCCCATAATCCCGTCCACACAATGCCAGCTGGCAAAGCCTTCAGTAGCTCCCTAGTGCTTACCGAGGCCCACCCCCTCTTCTACTTCTCTATTGAATGTGCAAATTTTTATCAAAAGCTCTTCGTTTAAAAAAAAAAAGTAACGGCTTTCTTTGAGTTTCAAAAGCATTTATTTTAAAAACACCAAAATTGGCATTGAACGGAAAACTTTTAACTTTCTTCAGCATCTCCGCTAAGGATCACACTTCCCTTTGCCTGTCGGTACCCTGGCTGACGACTGAGCAGGACGGGAGAGGTGGCCCAGAGCCGGGGATAAATAGAAAGTGTCTGAATACGTTCTGGCCAGATCCAGATGATGAGAGGTTTGGAAAGGTGTCGAGAAGTTTCCACTGACCCGACCCAGCCCAGCGCTCCCTGGTCTGCGAACGTTACAAAAGGGATGGGCAGGGATTCGGGGCAGGGGGATGATAAGGGAGGAAGCAGAGGGAGCCGGGCGGGAGTCGCTACCCATGGCGGCCAGGTCTGCAACAAGCTGACCCAACCTGCGCAAGCCGGGCCTCGAGGCAGCGCATCCTGCGACTCCGGCCGCCGAGCCGGTCCAACGCGCGCTCTCTCGTCCCCGGCCCGAAAGGAGTAAATAGGCCAGTCCCAAGCGGGCCCGGATTCCGTGCGGGCGGTCCGACTCCCCGCCAGCTTGACCCCCGCCCACCAAGCCGGGATCTCGCAGCGGCCCCGACACTGGGAGAGCGCGGGTCGCGGAGAAGACTCGGGCGCCGACAGGGCGGGGAGAGCGGTGCGCGGGGCGTCGGGGGGGGGGAGGGCGAGGGCAGGTCAGGACCGCCCCAAGCCCTGCCCCAGGCCCGCCCCCGCCAGGGGAGGTGGGGCCCGGTGAAGGACAGGCCTCCGGGCCGGTCACGGCCCGCCTCACCGTCCCTAGGGCCCAGCCGGGTAGGGCGAGTCAAGGGGCTCTGGAGAGGGCGGGGGTGGACGGGGAAGCCTCTGGGCGGGGGCGGGGCCTCAGGAGAGTAGCAGTGCTCTCAGCCAATGGGAGGCGGGAGCCGTCCCGTTAGCGCCGGATCCCAGTGGGTAGGGCGGGGCGGGCGGCGCTGTGGGGATCCCGGGGCTGCCGAGGGCCCCTGACTCGGCTCCGCGGGGCGACATGGACCGGATGACTAGCTCCATGAAGCAAGTACCCAACCCCCTGCCAAAGGTGCTGAGCCGACGTGGGGTCGGCGCGGGGATGGAGGCGGCGGAGCGGGAGAGCTTCGAGCGGACTCAGGTGAGGACCGGGGGACCCCGGGTCGCGCATGGCTGGGGCATCCCGAGAGACGCAGTGTCCTGGAGCGGACTTGAAGGGAGTAGGGATCTTGCAGACCCAGGAAAGGACAGAGCAAGGGGGCCGCGAGAGAGGGCATCTGGTGCGCAGGTCAGGGCGGTCAGGGAAGGTCGGGGACCCCGGGGGCACCCGGCTGGCCTGGGGAAGAGGGCAGGGCGGCTCCGAGGAGCTGACATGATCCGTGCGGCGCGACCGAGGGGAGCCGATCCCGGCGGGGCAAGGCAGTGGTCACAGGGGCGGTGAGAGGGGAAGGAACCCGAAAAGGAGCCGAATGGAAGGCTTGCTCCTAGGCTGGGGAAGCTCACTGGGGGGCTACTGAGGGTCGCAGGTGTGGCGGCCGAGAGTGGGGCGCTGGGTCGGGGATGTGAAGGGTGGGGAGCCCTTTCCTCCCCTCTCCATCGCTTCAGGGTTGCGCTGACATTCCCCCCACCCCTAGCACCCCCTTCCTTGTGCCTCTTGCTTGGCTTACACCACCCCCAGCTGTGGGTCTCCGAGGGCCCGGCTGAAGGGGTCTGAGCGGTGAGAAGGAATGTGGGAAATGTGATGTGTGGCCGAGTTTGGAAGATGACTGGGGGCTGGGGGAGGGGGCCGGCCCGGGGGCAGGAATTGAGGCTTTTGGACCAGTGGCCCCGTGCTGGTCAAGTTGAGCTGCCCTGGGGTGCCCAGAGCCCTGAATTGGGGCTTTGGCTTCATCCCCCAAGATGTGCCTGACCACTAATAGGCAGGCTGCCCCATTTGTGCAGCCTGAGCAGGGCTGGGGGCCAAAATTCCTCACTGTCACCAACAAAAAGCCACAATCCATTTTTACCTCAGAGTTTTAATGCCTTGTGTATTGATTGGACTGAATAAAGCTGACATGTTTATGGTGTTCATTGGCTCGTTTGTATGCAAAATCCATTTCCAAGGGCACAGCACCTCTTTTAATCCCAGGGCCAAAGCTGTATGGGCACATTTTTCTTCACTCCTGCTCTCAGAGTGGAACCTTTGAAGATCCAGTGGGACCTCCACTGCCAGAGGCTGGTTCTCCTGCTGTGTTCTGCTCCCCCCACCCCCAAATACAGTACCATGTGAGGGAAGGGCTTTGGGGTTTTAGATACAGATGGTGAGGTCCTGACTGAGTGTTCTGTATAGAGAATCTTGCAAAGAATGAAGCTTTTCGTCCCAGGGGACTTCCTCCTCTTCTTTTTCCAGGCCCTTCGCAGGTGTGTTTGGGTGATGTAAAGTAGGGAGTGTCCCCTTCCTACCTAGCTCATCATCCTACCCCAGGTGGGATGGGAGAGACGGCTGTTCACTTCTGTCTCCCAGGGCCCAGCTGGGTTTAAGGTTTATTCTCTGACTTTGTGGATTGGACCCCAGAAAAGAAGGAAGCTACCTGTCTGCTGTGGGCATTATGGTCTCAACTAGCTGCCTGGGCACATGAGGCTTCTTGCTCCAGGAAACAGTGTGAATCTTTTTTTTTTTTTTAACGGCCAAGGGAAATAAATGGTAATTCATTCCTTCTAGAGTCTCAAATAAGTAAAAACTGGAGCAATAGAGAAATACACGTCAGACTTTGACCCATTATAGTGATAGAAATTAGGTTTATGAAAGTTTCTCTAGCTATCCAGGGACAGCCCAATAAGGAGAGTCTAGGTCAGTGTTTGCCAGTATTTTACATTCTATGGAACACTGATAATTGGCCAAATTTGACCTAGTGGCTTGTGTGTGTGTGTGTGCATGTGCACGCGTGCATGTGTGTGTGTAGTGTGGAGGGGAGGTAGAATGAATCAGGAGAAGAGAGTTTCTCTGTTGTTGAAACTATTAGGGGAGTAGGAGAGTGAAGAAAAAGAAAGAGGATAATCCTAAAACCTCGCCTTAGTCAAGCTGCAAAAATGTATTTTGTGTAATGACTACCTATGAAATGTATATGAGATATAAACATGAATTAGAAAAAAATTTTTTAATGAGTTGAGAGACCGTGAGAATTAGCAATGGTAGAATGATAATTGTAACTAATTACTGTGTTTGGCACTGTTCTAAGTACTTTATTATATTTCCTTCTTTAATCTCAGTAAGGTCCTGTGAGGGGGTATCGATAAGGACCTATGAGGTGGGTATCAGCCACATTTTACCTGGATGAAATTGAGGCACAGAGAAGTTAAGTAACTTGCCCAAGGTCACACAGCTGGAATTGATCCCAGCCTTTAACTACTACCTTGTGTGGCCTCTGAGTACTGGGCAGAGCACTGGCATGGGAGCTAGAAGAGGTTGGAGTTGGATTGCCAGGTACGTGGGTGGGTGGTGTGGCCCCAGGCAAGTTGTCTAACCTTTCTTTTTAATTAATCTATCTATTCATTTATTTATTTATTTTTTGGCTGCATCGGGTCTTAGTTGCAGCACATGGGATCTTCATTGCGGCGCGCGGGCTTCTCTCTAGCTGTGGCGCGTGGGCTCCAGAGCGCATGGGCTCTGTAGTTTGCGGCACTCAGGCTTAGTTGCCCCGCAGCATGTGGGATCTTAGTTCCCCGACCAGGGATCGAACCTACGTCCCCTGCATTGGAAGGCGGATTCTTTACCACTGGACCACCAGGGAAGTCCCTGTCTAACCTTTCTAAGCCTCAGTTTCCTTGTTGTAAAATAAGGATACTACTTACATCACAGGTTGATTGTGGGGAATTCAATTAAATAATATGCGTGAAGGCATTTTGTAAACTGAGGAGTACTGTTGCAATGATGATTGCTCTACTCTGAGGGGGAGAGGGGACCTGAAAAGAAGCCCAAAGGGTAAGTACTGGGGCCAGCTGTGATGAACTCTTCAGTAAAAGGACAGAAGAGTTACTAGTTAATGCAATAATTACTAAGAGTGTGTGCTTAAAGTACAGGCTGTGGGGGTGGGAAGGGGGTGGCAAGGGGGTGGAAGCCCTCTGAGGTCTGAACCCCACCCTTCAGCCTGAGCTAGCACTTGCTGGGTGGAGAGGAGGGACAGGGGGCATTCCAGGAATGGGGAATGGTCTGGAGGTGGGTGTGGATGAGACTTACTGGCTGAGTAGAGACAGGAGCAGAATTGGTCCCTTCCACCTCTGAACGCCTCGCACCTGCTACCTGTCCTGTCCCCACTTCTCTGTGGCCCTCAGTAAACTGTGAGCTTCCTGAGGGCAGGACTGTGTCTTGTTGCTCTTGCCTCTGTCCTCACATGCCTGAGGCTCATGTGAGTGGTGCAGTGGCTGTAGTCAAGGGTACAAAGTGACTGGTTGGTCCCACAGGGAGGCCTGGCCTGGATGGGGAACTCAGCTCTGGGCTGCAGGGAACATCTGTAATTACTTGATGTTCTTTCCTAATGGCCCCAAGTTCCCTCCTGGTCCTGCCTTGTCTCTACAGTCTCAGTCGGGAGCCCTGCCCCAGGCCTTTCAGGGGACTCTGATTTCTCTGCCTTCCTTCCGGTCAGGCCCGTCCCCCAGCTGCCTGTGCCCTCAGACCCGCCTTGTTTCCCCACCACTGCCAGCCTCTTCCGGGAAGCCTTCCCTCCTCGACTGTCCTGGGATCATCCTCACACTTCACGTGGCCAGTGTCCCTGCCAGGGTGGGGACCCCTGCCCTGCCTGCCTCAGTCCCCATCTGCAACCAGACCCCTGGTGTGTCTCCCACCCAGCCCATCACAAGCAACCTTCAGGCTCTAGGGAAATAAAAAGTAGTTCCCGCCCTCAAAAAAGCTGCAGTAATAATGATACGTTGCCTGGAGTACTTTACAGTTTATAAAGCAGGTTTTAGCCATCCTTGGGGTTGCACTGTGGTTGGGTGTTATCACCCTCATTTTATGGACGAGAGCTTGGTAACTTACCCAGGGCCGCTGGTCGGTGAGTGAAAGGGTCAGGATTCAAACCCAGGACTCCGGGTTCCAGGTCTCAGGCCCTCCACGCTGTCCTCAAGTCGGGCGAGAGGGCAATTGTGGAATGAATCTGGAGGGTTGCCACTCACAAACAAAATACCCTGTCTGTATTTACTTATCTGGAAAATGGTTTTCTGTATGGTTTACTTGTATTTTCCCACATCCATTTAGTGAGCACATACCACGAAGGGAACTCAGAGATGAGTAATGTAAAGAGAGTGGCCCCAGAGGAGTTCATGAGTCAGCAGGGAGGTGGACAGGCCACTGCGGGCCTTCTCTGCAAGGGGGACAGAGGACCCGTGGCACCGGCATCACTGGAGCCATTAGCAAGGCAAGACCTGCTGTATCAGAGCCTGCATTTCAATCAGACACGGAAGTCTGAGCAGCTCTGCCCGCCCTGTGGCAGGTGAAGTGAGTAAGTGACAGCTGGGGCTCAAAGCCAGGAAACCTGGCCCCGATTGCCATCCCTGTGACACTGCCTGGCCCCCTCCAGCTCTCGTCCTCCTTCCTACCCTAATACTTGGGGTCCCCAAGGCTCTGTCCTCACCCCACTTCTCTTTTTCCTCCTGTCCACTTCCTCTGCCCTCACTTCCATCTGATGGTTTCTGTTCTCACCTCAATGACGTCGACTCTCTGACTTTCTGGCCTGTGTGACCACTTCCCATTGGATATCTGCCCCCTGATAAACCACACATGCCCCAAACTCTACTTGGGCCTCCCCAGCCTGTGAACGCCTGTGCCTGGTCCCCATCAGTCCCATCATCTCCCGGGCATCAGCTCTGAGCCCTCCCCGCCTCTTGCCCTCACAGCCACACTCTATTCTGTGATGTTTCTCTTGTCCTTCCCTCCTTTGCTTCTCGCTGTCACTGCCCTTATTTCCTCCTTTGCCTGCATCGTTGTAATCCCATCCTCCCTGCCTCCCAAAGCGTCTGATGCCAGATGGATTGTCTCTAAAGCCCAGCACTGCCCGTATAACTCCCCTTTTCCAGGAAACTTTGCTGGCTGCCCAGAGACCCCACATGATGTGGCACCATCAGGGTCCCTAGTCCCTGTCGTTTGCAGGCCTTAACTTACAGGGCATCCCTCCACCAGGCAGCCCCTGCAGTCTGGTTCAGGTGAGCAGGGTCCCTTAGCTACTGTATGTCCCTCCCATTCATCCACGCGCACATCTTGGCTTCCCTTCCAGACTGGAAGGTCTTGAGGGCAGGGTCTGGGTTTCAGTGCCCAGTGGGCCCTTGCATGAGGCAGGCACTGGGGCCTGTTTGCCAAACCTGTGAACATACAACAGTCGGAGGATCTACAGCAGCCTGGGGGCCGCAGGCCGACCTCCGCTTACAGAGTGCTTTTCCTTTGCACATTTTGGAGATTCTCCCTCTGTCTCCTTTGATTTCCCCAATGAGCGTATCTCACTAAGTGCCTGCCCTGTGTGCCAGGCCTGGGCACCCAGGGTACCATGGAAGTACATGGCCCACTAGGTTGGAGACTTCACTTAGGAAGGAGCCTGCAGGGGCTGGAAACAGAATTAGGGCTCAAGGTCGACGGTTTGAATTTCCGTCAAGTTCAGAACACTTGATAAACATTCCCAGACTATGGTCTTGGACTTCCCAGGGCCTCATTCTGCTTCAGGTCAGATCTTTCGGAGCTAGAAGAGGTTACAGGGAAGGGAGAGAAACTGGCCTAGTGTCCCGGGCACCTGGACGTGGCTGATGGCAGTGGCCTGCGTGCAGGTGCTGGAGTTTGCAGCAGGGCATGAGAGATGTTAGGATGAGTGCAGAGACAGGAAATCTGGCTCTGGCTCTGCCCCTGCATCTCTCATTTCAAAATGAGGAGGCTGGAAAAGATTTCTGAGGGTCCTTCCAGCTCTCAAATATTTCAGCTTATAAAACTGTAAGCAGCCTTTGCCATCAGAATAAAGACACACATTTCTTCTGAGCTCTCAACTGCTCTCTTGAAAGGGGTTTCCAGTTGCCCCCTGTATGTGGAATGGGGCCCAGGTACCAGTGACGTGGGGCTCATGAAAGGATGCTGGTGCACCTTGGGAAGGGATAGGGTGTGTCCGTGTGGCCCAGGAGAGCAGATTCCCAGCCCCACTTGGGCACTGAAAGGCTTCCTTGCTTGTGAGGCACTGATGAGGCCCGTTTTATGCTCCCCATGCATGGGCCCACTTATTCCACTACCTCGGGACAAAGTGTGGGAGTGACCTGGGCGGGGCCTAGGGCACAGCTTGGTGCAGTGGTGCCGCAGGCCAGCGGCCAGTGCTTCTCCTGCATCCAGAAGGGTTGATGTCCTGGAGAGATGCCCACCTAGGAGAGGGAAGTAGTCAGCCCCACCTCCTGGCAGGGTGGGGACTGCTTCCTGTTTTCCTGCCTGGGCAGGCAGGGAGGAGCCCTGTTCCAGGCTGTGGGCAGTACAGTCTGACACTGCAGGGACAGAGCTGGGGATTGAAGGTTCCTCTGGCTTAGCCCGCGGGAAAGAGAGAAGGGGTCTTCTTGGATCTGAAAGGTGGCTGCTGCCACCTCTGCTTTTAGTGCTGGGACACAGCTCAGGAAGCTAGTCGGGCCGTTCAGGAAGCCAGTGTGGCCAGTTGCTTCTGATTTAACAACAGCTATACCACCATGTGCAGTTTTTAAAGTACGTTTACACATAACGTCTTTTCAGCCACAGAACAACCGTGCAGGAGGTAATTTTGGTCAGTTCTCAAGTGTGGACACTGAGGCCCAGAGGGCTCTGTGACTTGCCTAAGAGCGCTCAGGAAGTGGCCCGAGGAGCTGAGGCTTGAACCTGGTGGGTCTGATCTCAAATTGTACACTTTCCTTTCCATACTCCCCTTTAAAACTGAAGCCTGGCCTGGGGCTGGTAATTTAGAAAAGGTACAGAGATTTCTTTTTTTTTCCCCCTAGGTCTTTTCCAAATTGACTTATTTGGACATTTGAAATTCCTGCCAGAAGATTTTTTTGCAACACACGTAACTATCGAAGGACCTTTATCCAGAATATGTAAAAAAAAAAAACTTAAAAGAAAAAAAAAGGACAACCTAATAGAAAAACAGGCAGGAGGTCCTTCACAAAAGAGGATAAGCAAATGGCCAGTAACCATATGAAAAAGTGTGCAACTTCGTTATAAATCAGGGGAGTGAAAATTAAAATTACAGTGAGATACAGGATGGCTGAAATAAAAATGAAAAAAAATCGACAGTGCCAAGCGTTGGCAAGCATGTGAAGCGATGAAAGCACTCAGGCACTGCTGAGGGGGGTGTACACTGGTGCAGCTGCATTGTAAAACAGCCTGGTATTATCCCAAAATTGAAGATAAGCACACTTAGTAACCCAGCAAGTCCACAGCGAGCTATATACCCAACAGAGATGCATGCACATGCACCAAAAGATATTTAGAAGACTATTCATAATCATGTCTTGTGATAACCCCAAACTGGAAACAGTCCAAAAGCCCATCAGCAGTAGATGGATAAATAAATTGTGATCTGGTCTCTCATTGGGATACTATACAGCAGTGAAGATGTACAAACTGTAGTTTCCCTCAACAACACGGGTGACTCTTGCAAACATAACGTTGAGGGGGAAAAAAGGCAGACCCCAAAGGACAGCTCTGAAGGCTTCCATTTATATTAAGTTCAAAAAACAGGCAAAGCGAAACTGGGATTTAGGGGTGCTTGCTTAGATGGTGAAACTGAAAAGGAAAAAAAGGGAGTGATTATTATAAAAGTCCAGATAAAGGTCATCCCTGGGTGCAGGAGAGGTTAGTGATGGGTAGGGTGTTCAGAACAGGGGCGCTTCTGAGGTCCTGCCATCCATCTGTTTATTGGCCTGGGTGGTGGTTTATGATAATTCATTAAGCTGTCCATTTTTGCTTCATGCGGTTTTCTCTATTTATATATTTCAGAATACAAAGGATTATAAAAAGGCTCCTCCCAAGGAGTAGGAGACGGTCTTAAGGAGGCTAAGTAAGAACCTGCCATTTAGATATCCACCCACCCTTTGAGGTCTCTCTCAAACACAGCCTCCCCCGTGAAAGTACTTCTGATGCTGCCCTAGAACTGGGAAATGTTTGATATATGAATCACGCATATGCAAGCAGCACACCCTGAGCCCTGCTGTAACACGTAGCCGGGAAGTTGACACCTATCATTAGCCCACGCTTAGCATGGTGCCCTTGGCTCCCGTTCATGTGTGTCTTGTGTCTACCTTCCTTCGTGGCAGACGGGCCCTCATTTCTTTCTTTTTTAAAAAAATTATTTATTTATTTTTGGCTGCATTGGATCTGCACAGGCTTTCTCTAGTTGCGGCGAGCGGGGGCTACTCTTCGTTGCAGTGCGCAGGCTTCTCATTGCGGTGGCTTCTCTTGTTGTGAAGCACGGGCTCTAGAGCTCAGGCTCCGTAGTTGGGGCTCACAGGCTTAGTTGCTCCGCAGCATGTGGGATCTTCCCGGACCAGGGCTTGAACCCATGTCCCCTGCATTGGCAGGCAGATTCTTAACCGCTGCGCCACCAGGGAGGTCCTGGACCCTCGTTTCTCACTCATCTTTTGGTGAGTTGCCCCAGTGTCTAGCAGAGGGCTTTACACCCGCCAAAGCTCAGGATGTCTGTTAAATACGAAATAAATTAGGCGGTGAGAAGTTCTCAAAGGAGAGAATGAGAGAAGAAAGCATGCCTCTAGGCTCAAAAGAAGCGCATTTGAATAAACCAAAGACCCGGGTGATAGGCTTCTGAAACACAGAACCTCAGGCTTGGCTCCTGTTCCAAAGATTTAGATCAAGCCAGGCATGATGAGCCACTGTGAGAATCTGGGAGCTTGGAGGATGTCACCTGGGAACATGGCAGAAACGCTGACCTTCTAACAGTGGTTCTTTGAGGTCTCCGTCTGGCTGTGTGGTCCCTGGGGCCAGCCCATGGTGACAGTTCTTAGGCTAGACAGTTACTGTGTGTTATTATGTCTTACTAGGCTGTCACGTGTCCCCTCTCCCATACTGGCCTGGAAGCAAATACCTTCTCTGTTCGGTTTTCCTCGGATCTGGCTTAACTGTTGCTATATTCTTCCCTCCCATTTCCCATAATCCTTCAGAAAGGGACAGCCATGAGCTCTGTGGTTTCCTCTCCGAGCAAGATCCAGATCAGCTTCCCTTGGAGTCACAGGTCATCCCAGGGCTCCACCTCTCTGGGCTTGGCACATGGTAGAAATTCAAAAAATATATATGTTGAGTACCTTTTCTATGTCAGCTCAAGTTCCTGGCGCCTTGTCTGGCCCCGAGCGACTCTTGATAAGGATTCGTGGAATGAAGGATAAAAAAAACCCTGAATCTGGGGTCACATGAGCACAATTGGAGCCTCCAAGAGGGACCCTGAAAGACACCGTCTCTCTGATGTAACTGTGGGTGGTCCTTGGGGACTTCCTATTGAATGTCAACTCCCTGACTCATGCTTGGCAGTGACTTGCGATCTCCTGCTTCCCTTGAGACCCTTATTCCAGGATGGGATCTCCCTGTACAGCCTAGGCCTTGTTACTGCTGATAAGAAAAATCCGACTCAAAAAAGAAAAAAGAAAAAAAAAAAAAAGAAAACCCCAACCCACCTAAACTTGGTCTCTATCTCCTGCCACAGACTTGCTCACTCTCCTTTGTTCACAGTTTCAGAGAATCTCAGTTTATAAACCATCCCGGGCCGTTCCACCTGAAATTCTGCCAGTCATCCTAGGAGACCCCTCTGTTCTGCACCCCTGCAGCTAGTCACAGAGGCCTGTTGTTCCTGCCTGCTTGATTGCATGCCGTATCGCCCCAGCTTCTCCACCGCCGCCTCCGCCTTCTCCACCTTACTTCAGGCCTTCATCTCAAGCCCGAGCTATTTACTGCATGGCCCACCCGGCCCTCCTGCCCTCCAGTCTCGACCCTCATGAGATCTACACTCTCCTTGGCCGTCAGAGTTTGGTTTTAAGAGGTCCAACTGTTTGTATCACGCCAGGTTTTAAGAACGTCTGTTTGTTATGCGTTACTCTAAGCTGAAGCCCAAGCTCGTTGTCACGGCACACAGCCCAGCTTGGCCAGCCTTAATGTTAACACCCGCAGCCCTACCAAGCACCTTAGCGCTTTGCCAGCACAGCCCACGGCTGCTTCACTCATCGGTTTTTCCAGGTGGCAGCATTCTCATCTGCCTAGAACGCCTCTCCCACTTCATCCACCTGCCAAACTCTTTTCATCCGTTAAGTCCCACCCTCGATGGCCCCTCCTCTGGGAAGTCTCCCTCCACCCACCCCGCCCAGGCAGATTTACTGACTGCTATTTCTGTGTGTTCTGTGCTACCGTGTTTATCTGGGTGTCTGTCCCACAGTAGGACCTCAGGAGATGTCTGTCAAATGAACTAATGATGCATCTTAAGGACCTAATTGTGTTTGATTGTTGCCGTAACGGAAAAGGGAATGGGCCCAGTTCCCACCCCAAGGCAGGTGCTTAACACCGAGGTGAACGCATCTGATCCGTGTCACATTGGACTGAAACGAAAGTTTTGGCAACACTGGTGGGTTCAAGGTGAGCGTGTTTTAGGAGTGGAGAATTCAGTGGGAGGGACAGATTTACAGAGGCGGCTTCCGTGTGCAGGCACAGTACACCTAGAGCCAGCAGACGAGGAGCCTGATTTATGTTCTGTTGGTGGACTGATAGGTGTTCTTTCTGCAGCTCAGAAATGTGAAGTGAAATGTGGTAGGTAGAATAATGTCCCCACCATCAGCATATCCACCTGTGACTGTGTTCTGTTACCTGGCGAAAGGGACTCTGCAGATGTAATGAAGGACCTCAAGATACGGAGAGGAGCCTGGAGTATCCAGGTGGGCCCAGTCTAATCACACATGCTCTTAAAAGCAGAGAATCTTCTCTGGCTGCCAAGCAGAAGAGAGACATGGCAGAAGGAGAAGTCAGAAGGATTCCAAGTGAGAGAAGGATTCAACGTGCCATTGCTGGCTCTGAGATGGAGGGGCCGACGTGCAGGGACCCAAGGGAAGCCTCCAGAAGCTCAAGAGTGGCCCCTGGCCGACCACCAGCAAGGACATGGGGACCTCGGGTCTCGAATAGCAAGGAATTGAATTCTACCAACAACTGGAGTGAGCTTCAAAGCGAATTTTCCCCAGAGCTCCCAGTAAGGAATGCAGCCTGCTGACACCTTGATTTTAGCCCAGTGAGACCTTGTTGGACTTTTGACGTATGGAACTGTGAGATGGTGAATGGGTGTTGTTTTAAGCTGCTAAGTTTGTGATAATTTGTTACAGCAGTGATAAAAGCTAATACAGGATGGGAACAGGTAACACGCGCTCCAGGGCAAGAAGCCCAGTGGAGCCCAGGCCTCGCTGCACAGACAGGCCATGCTTTTAAACCTAGAGGAACACTTGTTATTTCATCCATGCTTGTTGTGGCCATAGATAAAACATTGGATTTCCACGCTTGGCACTTATTCACAGGTGTTTTATCCTGGAAGAAACAATTCAGCAGCCTGTTTGAAACATTCTTTCCTGCTGGGCCATGGAGTTCTCTGGTACAATTCCAAGTTTGAGGATCATAGATGTAAGTTACTTAGCCTTAAAAAAATTTTTTTTGATCAAGTGCTGTGCTATTAAAAAAAAAAAAAAGGCAGGTGGGAAATCCCAGTGTTACTATAGGATCCTGATGGTGTCTTTGCTTGAGGGAACTGACTTAAAGGCAGGAAGCACAGGTGGGAATAAATGAAGGGCTTCCCTCAGGGTGGGCCTGCTGTGTCCTGAGACTTACTCAGGTTCGCTGGTGGTCTGGAATGTTCCCGTATCCTTGGGCTTAGCAGCAGAGCAGCCAGGAGGTCCTGGAGCTCTGGATTAAGAATTGGGAAGCCTGGCCTCTCCTGGCTGTGGTTCTCTCTGTTCTGCCATGTTCCCTACCCTCTATAGGTCTGTGAAGTGAGGGGGTTGGATGAAATTGCCCCAAAGGCGTAGCAAATTGGGATTCCTTGCAAGTGTAGTTACTGAAGCAACAGCCCTGTCAGAATTGACTGCCTTCTAACAACACCTGGCCATTGTTACCCCAGCTTTTGGTTCTCAGCTTCAGACACTGAATTCTGTTTGGCTTTCCTCTCTGTGTGAGACCTTTCCTCCTGGATAACCCTGGCTGCACTTAGTTTCTATGGGTAACTTCTTCTGCGTTGGTCAGATGGACCTGTCCCCCCACCAAAAGAACTGGCCTCCCAAAGTCACTCAGAAAACACCCAGTGAGAAGCCCTTTGCAGCTGGTCACTTCTGCCCAGGCACCATCTTCTATCTTCTGCTTAGAACTGCCAGGTACGTCTGCCCAGGCTGGGCACTCCACAACTTTGGAAGTGTCTTGATTTTCACCTGCCCAGTGGTAGCCCGTCAGCCCTAACTTTGTAGCATAAATTTTTTTCCCAGAAAAACTCTCTGACACTGAATCAGAGGCCACATGGAGTGTCTGTCATGATGCCATTGCAGTGAACTTGAAGCCCGACCTATCAAATCTATTCGATTTAGAGAATGTTAGAGCCAGAAGGGATGTGCGAGATTCAAGCTAGCAGCTGCAGATGTGTTTCTTTAAATTTTACAAATAAACCTGAAACCTGTGGCCAGGGCATAAACACTGATTTTCCACAGTCTCCACCACTCCCTGTTGTCTTCTGCCAGCCTGCTTCATGCTTTGACCTTACCTCCCTGGTTCCTGTTGTTATCTAGATATGGCCTCTGATTCAATCCAGTTTCCTAAAGGGAAATGAAGATTAGAAAAGAAAAATAGGGTCCATACTGCAAGTCAGTGCCCAAATTTGAGGCAGACCCAGTTGTGTCTGGGTCTGGGTTGTGCCCCAAGACTCTGTAGATGTGATGAGCATGGGCTTTAGAGCCAGACGGTTTACCTGCCTGGGGTCCCAGGCAGCCCGCTTTACAGAGATGCTGGTGGGCATAGGTTAATCTGGATCAATGAAGTAGAGATTTGTTGAAAGAGCATGTACAGTAATAAAAATACCTACCTCATAGGGTTGTTGGAAGGATCAAACGACATAATACATAAAAGATGCTCGATGCGTTGCCTTCCACGTGGTGAGCACTCGGAAGTATCAGCTCTTATAATTATTCTCTTACTTGTACTTAGTAACATCTGAGTTTGGGGGTTAGTGCACCATTTGGCACAGAGTGTAGGCACATGGCTGTTGGATAATTAAATGGATGGGTCTTGGTCTGGTTTGTCTGCTCCCTGATGAGGCCCGGGTTGAGGCTTATCTAGACAAGGACCTACACAGGGAAGTCCCCGGGTTTTCAGGGGCGCCGTTTCAGAGGGTGGTGTGCAGAACCACAGGAGGAATTACCCGGAGATCTCAGGAGGTGTTTTCCTGGACCATGACCTGAACACATCGGCCTGCCTTTGCACGGGATCTCGGGTGAACCGCCTGCTTGGAGGAATCTGCATTTCTGGTTCTAAGGCCTCAGGAAAGACATTGAGGCACAAAGCTGGCTCAGGGGTGACAGTTAAGGTGACAGAGGGCATGCAGTGAGAATTGCCCAGTCTGGAAAGACAGAGGCTGAAGCAAGGATGCAGACGGGAGAGAACACAGGCCCCCCAGGGCAGGGCATGGGGTTTGGGTCGAGGCTCTACCCATGACTAGTTGTGTGATTTTATTTTCCTTAAAGGTATACACGTACAGGAGGTAAGAGTCAGTTCCACAGGCTTGTTACCAAAAACCAGCAGTCTCCTGGCCCAGTTCTTTCTCCCTCCCCAACTATTTCCTGCTTAAACTGCTTTCATTATAGCCATTAGTATGAACCTGCCATTACGTAAGAGAAAGATCTCGCTTTCATTAATATAGGTGCCTTCCATCCCCTGACAATCACTTTCCCTTCATTATCCCCCCAGATTTTTAACTCTGTATTCAGTGTCAACTTTATCATGACCCTGTACATGCTAGGGGGCAGCTGAGCCCCTCCTATATATATATTTTTTTTATTAATTAATTAATTTTTATTTTTGGCTACATTGGGTCTTTGTTGCTGCGCGCAGGCTTTCTCTAGTTGCGGCAAGCGGGGGCTGCTCTTCGTTGCGGTGCGCGGGCTTCTCATTGCGGTGGCTTCTCTTTGTTGCAGAGCATGGGCTCTAGGCATGCGGGCTTCCGTAGTTGTGGCACGCGGGCTCAGTAGTTGTGACGCACGGGCTTAGCTGCTCCGCAGCATGTGGGATCTTCCTGGACCAGGGCTCGAACCCACGTCCCGTGCTCTGGCAGGCAGATTCTTAACCACTGCGCCACCCGGGAAGCGCCCCCCTCCTATATTTTGATATGCATTCCTGCATGCATTTTTGTTATTCCTGGAGTAATGAATTGTCTTTGTTTGCTTGGGTTCATCACTGATTTATCTAGGACCATCCCTCCAGTGTGTAAATCGCCACCTACTTAATACAGTACCTATTGTCAGTTTCATCATCCTAGGGTCAAGCGAGAATGCGGACGGGCAGGGGCTTGGTAAGGAGTCAGTAATCATGAAGATGACCTAGACTGGGGATAATGGCTGCAGTCCGGAACTTTCTTCACAAACCTCCAAACTGGACAGTAATTATAGGGCAAATGAAAGGATACCTCCCTGTGAAAAGAGCGGGGACTAAGGCACATCCAACCCGAGAGGCAAAATAGGCTGCGCGTGTGTCCAGGTGCATGAGGAGTTTGGATCAAGTCACAGATGGTGTAGCTGGGACCTTATGAAGGAAAGTTTGAGCAATGAAGCGTGTCCTTATGTCATTGAGAGCAACCTGCATCTCTCCCAGACCCCTGCTCCAGGAACAGCTGAGCCTAGGAGTTTTGAAAATTTATTTTCATTTATTCTGAGTGCCAGTTGAGTATATTTAGAATGTGTTTTGTCATGGAAAACGGGGAATAAAAACCAAGTGATAGGAGAGAGTCTTAAATGTCAGGGGAATTAGGCCTCAGAGTGAGGGGGCAGGCCTGGGTAATGACTGGCTGTGAGACCCCCTAAAGCTCTGTTTCCTCATTTGCAAGTTACTTTACATAATAGTACAGGCCTGCAGTCTGTCATCCCCACAAAATCCCAGAGGCTCTGGAAACCTAAAGTTCTTTTCAAAGTTTGGTACCTGACCTGTTCTTGTCTGGGCCTATTTATAGTCTGTTATTTGCCCATCTTAGAATGGATGGTCATACGATACGCTGCAAAGATGTTACTGTGTTTGATTAGAAGGTGTTACCCAGACCCCCAAATTCCCAAACACACCGGCTCCCAAGAGTTTGGGATAAGGGATTGTGCCCTGGAGTGCCCACTCCATCGTGTTGTTGGAAGGATCTGAATACGATACCTTAGATGGAAAAGATGAAGCACTATGCCAGGCAAATAGTAGGTGCTCAATAAGTAAATGTTATCCTTATTATTCATTGGTTTTAGAATCACACTTGTAGAACTAGGAATAATTATATTAACATCCAAGTCCAACTTCCTACATTCAGTCAAGATCATGATGAATTATTTTAAACTAGAAAGACTTGATGTAGCAGCTTGGTGTGTAATAGCATGATCCAAAGACAGAACTGAGTTCAAATCCTGTCTCTGTTACTTACCACCCCTGTGACCTTGGGCAAATGCCTTAACTTCTTTGCCTCAGTTTTCCCATCTATATAGTGGGGGTAGTAATACTTCTCGAATGAGTTTGCCCTGAGGATACAGAGAAAGTCAGAGAGGGCAGTGTATTGAAATGAATGACGATGTAGACTGACCTGGGCACATCACCTATGTGGCTTTCTTGCCAAAAGTGCATAACCTCAATTTAATCATGAGAAAACATCAGACAAACCCAAATTGAGGGATGTTCTACAAAATAACTGACCAGTCCTCTTCAAACATGTCAAGGTCATGAAAGACCAGGAATGACTAAGGATATGTGACAATTAATACAAGCTGGGATCCTGGATTGGATCCTGAAATAGAAAGAGGACACTGTGGGGTGGAGGGGAGGGATAAAATAGGAGTTTGGGATTAACATATACACTACTATATGTAAAATAGATAACCAACAAGGACCTACTGTATAGCACAGGGAGCTATACTCAATATTCTTTTTTTATATATATATAAATTTATTTATTTATTTTTGGCTGTGTTGGGTCTTCGTTGCTGTGCGCGGGCTTCCTCTAGTTGCGGTGAGCCAGGGCTACTCTTCGTTGCGGTGCGCAGGCTTCTCATTGTGGTGGCCTCTCGTTGCGGAGCACGGGCTCTAGGCACACGGGCTTCAGTAGTTGTGGCTCACAGGCTCAGTAGTTGTGGCGCACGGTCTTAGTTGTTCCGCGGCATGTGGGATCTACCTGGACCAGGGCTTGAACCCATGTCGCCTGCAGATTCTTAACCACTGCGCCACCAGGGCAGTCCCAATATACTCATTATTCTGTAATAACCTATAATGGAAAATAATCTGTAAAAGAATATATATGTGCATATATATATATAATAACTGAATTACTTTGCTGTACACCTGAAACTAACACAACATTGTAAATCAACTATACTTCAGTTAAAAAAAAAAAAAAAGAGGATACTAATGGAAAAACTGGAGAAATCCAAATTAATTTTGTAATATAGTTAATAATATTGTACCAAAGTGAATTTCTTCATTTTGATGATTTTTCCTATGGTTATATAAGATGTTAGTTAATATAAGGGGAAGCCAGGCAAAGATGTACAGGAACTTTGTACTATTTTTGCAATTCTTCTGAAAGTCTAAAATTATCTCAAACTAAAATGTTAAAAAAAAAAAAAGAATGGCATGTTGCTTGGCAAACGTTAGTCAGGACTAAGTAAATGTGCATTCCTCTACTCCCTTGGGTCATCATGGAGACCCCGGAGACCCCACATGCAGAGGGACAGGACAGTGGTGTCTGAGGAGGGAAAGTGTGGAAAGTCTAGGTTGCATTGGAGGAAGGAGCAGATCTGGTGCCTTTTCCAGAGAGGAGCTGCTTTGAGTGCCCCAGGTCTTGAAGGGAGAAATGGCGTAAGACCTTTGTCTGCAGTCTGGCAGATGTACTTCTATTGGCCTCCTTCTGCTGCAGACGGCCTGGCCCACGTAGTTAAGTACTTAGCAGTCAAACAAGCTTAGCTCCAGCTCCAGTTTGGTTACTTATCTTGGGGGGGGCCTTGGGAAAACTCCTCATCTGGAATATGGGGTAATGTACTGACATCTGGGCTCAGTGAGTGGGTTGAATGAGAGGGCCTGGAGCAGTAGCCAGTGCTGGTGGTGGTTTCCCCTCCCCATGAAGCCTTCCTGAACGGCCCCCGTGGAAGTGCCCATTGCCCTCCAGGTCCCCCACAGCAGGTACTTTGTGTCCCTCCAAGGGCCCTTTCTAGGGACACCCTTCTAAGTCCCATGGTTTGCGTATCTTGTTTGCCCCATGACTTAGAGCTTTTGTAAACCAAAGGGCTTTGCACGTGGGGAAATGCACAAATGTGGTTAGTAAATGAGTGGGTGAGTGAGTGAATGAATGAATGAGTATATGAATGAGTCACTGAATGAATGAGTGAATGAATGAATGAGTGAGTGATGAATGAGTGAGTGAGTGAATGAATGAGTAAACTGATCTCCCTCCTGCCTCTCTGAAAGAGGACTATGTACCACATTGAATTATCGGCCCAAATACTTGCCTGGTGTCAGGCTGTGCTCTCGAACGACTTTGGTGGTGTTGAGAGCAAACACCCTTTTACTATGGTTTTTCTCCCTCTGTCTTGGATGCCAGTCATTGCTCCAGAAAAAGCAGTCAACTCCTTTCTTACACTGTTTAAACATCTCCAGCTTTAAAGCTGTTCGTCAGTGCTTCAGAATTCTCCAGGCCTCTCTCCTTGTTGCTGAGAACTTTTTGCCACAGGAAATCAGGCTCATTTTAAGGGCCAAACAGACACTAAATATAGCCTCCTAGCACAGATATTTAAAGAGCTGCGTTGATGATGTTATGTCTGAGGAGAGAAGAAGGAGAAGAAAATAACTTATTTTTTCTTGATAGAAGAGTGACGTTATACCAGATTTTCTGTGGGCCCACAGGGAGCAGAGTGCGGGTATGGTGCCAGTGTCTTAATTATGAAATCACCGGCTTAGTGCTTGGGGCCAGGGAGTCATTTCTTGTTAATTCCTTCTCGTCCGTATTTAAAACTACCTCCTGTCCTGGAGAGTTACCTCGGACGAGTGTGCCCTCCCTGTCAAGCCCGGCACGGTGTGGGGGGCGGGGGGAGGTGGAGTGCACAGGGAGGTGTCAGAGCTGCTCTGCCCACTCCTGGGACCAGCATTTTTCCACGGACGGTGCGGGGGGGTGGTTCAGGCAGTAATGCGAGCGATGGGGAGCGATGGGGAGCCGCAGAGGAAGCTTCACTCGCTCGCCCGCCACCCACCTCCTGCTATGTGGCCCGGTTCCTAACAGGCCACGGGATACCGGTCCGTGGCCCAGGGGCTGGGGACCCCTGCCTCATAGCACATATCTGGTGTGTTTATCCCGTAGCATGTGGCTTCAAATCTCATTTGCCACCGTAGCTTTCTGGTACCTGGAGATGCTTTCAAGTTCATTTCCATGTTAATGATATTTTTTTAGTGTGTTTTTTTCTAGTATGTCTACATATTATGGGGGAGAGGTCATATGTATGACAGCTCAGTCTGCTTTTTTTATCTGAGTCTTAGTCCCCTATTATTCATCTTCTGCAGCATAGCCAGAGAGCTTAAAATAAAAAAAAACAAAAACATAAATCAGATTATTTCACTGTCCTGCTTAAAACCTTCCAGGGGCTTCCTAATTGCTTAGAATAAAATCCACCTTCGTTAACTGAACTGTAAGGTCCTCTGTAAGCTGCCCACACCCTCACCGGCCTCGGCATGCTTACCATGTGTCAGCCTCTTGCTCCTGTCTTAGAAACTTTGCATCTGCTCTTTGCTTTCCATCCAATTGCTACCTCTTTAAAGGGGCTTCTTCTGACTCCCCAGAAAGCTGTACCCACTCACTGTCTCATCAGCTCATTGTATTTTCTTCATGACACTTACCACTGGGTAGAGTCACCTTGTTTATTTGTTTTCGGGTTTCATCATTTGTCTCCCCTCCACCACCAGTGCCGGAATGGGGGCTTCATGAGCAACTGAAGGATCTGTGTTGCTTGCAGTTACAACCTCAGTCTCTACCACAGCGCAGTGGGACAGCAGTTAACCCCAGGCTTCTCCTCTGCAGGTCAGATCATTCAAACCCCTGCCGCCTCTCTTCAGAATTCCTACCTGGAATCTCCCAGGAAAGAACGGTGGAGGTAGAGTCAAAGTTCAGTGTCCCAGTTCTGGCTGCAGGGCACACTCCCCGTGTGATCTTGGACGAGTCACTTAACTTCTCCCAGTCTCCATTTTCTCATCTCTAAAGTGAGGACCACCATACAAGATAGAGTTTTTGCTAGAATAAAATGTGAATGTTCGCACAGCCTTGGGAGGGGCGAAGGCAGTCATTCTCATTTAGGGGCAAAAGTATTCACGTCTCAGTGAGGGGCTCCATGGGTGCTCCAGGGTCTTGAAGCCCCGTGAGACTTTTCTCACCCCCTTCTTATTGGTGTCCCTCATACATCGTTTTTTTTTTGTCTCTGGGTGGCTGTACGGGTGGTAAGCATCATGTCGGCCAGCCAATAAATACATTTCTGAGGGCTTGCTCTATGTGACAGGTGTAAAAACCAGATCCCACCCTCATGGAGGCTCTGCCTGGTCCCTGGAGGACAGGGGTGCCATCATCCTCTTTGGCTTGCTCTACAAAGTTCCATCAGGGTTTTGGATGCGTGGGTTAGTTGTAATGCCTGCCAAGAGGAAGACCTGCCCGACAGCCTTCGTCACTCAGCAGACAAGGTTTCCCAAGTGCCTGCAGTGCCAGGCGCCAGGCGTCGTGCATGAATCAGACTTGATTGCTGAGTTTAAGTTGCTCCTAGACCCCAGGAAGAATGGGTGGGCTGAACGGTCACTGTGATCTGATCCGCTAACCACAGAAGCAGAGGATGATGGCAAGGGTGGGAGGGGCCCAGCAAGGCAGGATTAACTGTCTCAAGTTGCTTATTAAAGAGCCCGGGGCCACACTGAGTCTTGCCGTGATTCTAAAAGTGGTTCTAAACCTGACAGCTGTGGAGAAGAGTAGAAAGCTCCATGCAGACTGGAGGAGCTGGGGAGGCCTGGGGGCAGGTGGGTCTGGAGGAAGGCTTTGGAAAATGCAGTGGGGGGAGGTGGGGGTGTGGGGGAGGCACGGGATGGTGTAGCTGAAGGGAAGACGAAGGGGGAAAGCATGAGTGAACAGGGACTACTGCAAGCAGAGGCCACAGACTAGCAGCCCAAGGGCTGGATTCTTTTGTGGGCTTGTTTTGTTTGGCCCACACAGTGTTTTTTTAAAAATGGAACTCAGTGTCTTTACATGGAAAACACCCTCTTTCCTTTACCACCATCCTTACCGTTCCTCATTTTCATCCCTGGCCTGTCTGAACACATTTATGGACCTGCCCTGTTCCCTGAAAACCCAGAAGAACCAATGGAAAAGGGTCTTAGAATTAATAAGCAAGTTCACTATAAGAAATAAAAGTGTTAGGAGTGAAATTATAAAAATGAATAATATATTTTCCTATACATTAGCAAGCAGCTTGAAACTATACTATAAAACAGACCCTGGGCTTCCCTGGTGGCGCAGTGGTTGAGAGTCCGCCTGCCGATGCAGGGGACGCGGGTTCGTGCCCCGGTCTGGGAAGATCCCACGTGCCGCGGAGCGGCTGGGCCCGTGAGCCATGGCCGCTGAGCCTGCGCATCCGGAGCCTGTGCTCCACAACGGAAGAGGCCACAACAGTGAGAGGCCCGCATACTGCAAAAAAAAAAAACACCAAAAAAACCCAAAAAAAACCAGATCCTATTCAGAGAAGCAGCAAGACCATAAAATATCTTTGTAAGAATCTATGTAATCGGGACTTCCCTGGCGGTCCAGTGGCTAAGACTCCGTGCTCCCAATGCAGGGGGGCCCGGGTTCGATCCCTGGTCAGGGAAATAGATCCCGCATGCCACAACTAAAGATCCCGCTTGCTGCAACTAAGATCTGGTGCAGCCAAATAAATAAATAAATAATATTTAAAAAAAAAATATGTAATCGTTAATCCTTCACTTATAATATATTTACTGAGTGTCTGCTACGTATTTTATTTTAAATTAAAATTTTTAAAATTTACTTAATTTTGAGGAAGTAATACACTTACTTGATTAAAAAAAAAAAGCAAAAAGTCTCCCGCTCCTGTCCCCCTGCGGCCTAGTTTCTTCTCAACTCCAAGAGAGAGAACCACTCACTTACTAATTTCTTTTTGTGTCCATTCAGATATTTTATTTTTATGTATAAGCAAATATACATATACTGGAATATTACCCTCTTCCCCACTTTTTATATAAATGATAGTTCAGAATCACTTTTTCACTTAACCAGCTATCTTGGCAGTTTTTAGATATCAGCAAATAAAGGGCTTCCTCATTCTTTTTTACAGCTGAATAGTAAAAATATTGATTTCAGATAAGACCATGGGCTCCAGAGTAAAATTGCTTGGATTTGAACCTGGTTCTGTCTCTATGACCTTGAACGAATTATCTCTCTGTGTCTTAGTTGTTTTCATATGTAAGGGGAAATGATAGGTACCAACTCATACTGGTGCAAGAATTTAGTGAGATGATGCTTATAAAAGGGCTTAGAACAATGTCTGGCATCTAGTGAGCCCTCTAAATATTAGCTGCTTTTCTTATTCTTCTTCTAATGATGAATATACTATACATGCAGGGTAAGGTAAAGGAATAAGGAGTGACTGCGGGGGTGGGAGGGTATATGTGATAGAGGGGTCCTGATGAAAATTATAAGACTTTACTGAGAGATATAAAGCAGATGTGCTAGTGGAGAGACTAGCAGTACTTTGTACTAGTACTAGTACTTTGTTTCCAGATGGAAACTATGGAATTTGTAGAGAGGTCAGCTCTTCCTAGTGTAATTTATACTTGTCCAATTTGTAACCAAAACTCCAGTAGAATTTATTTTGGAACCTCAGTTTTTCTAAAATTTATCAGGAAGAATAAATAAGAAAAATTTTAAGGGCTTCCCTGGTGGCGCAGTGGTTAAGAATCCACCTGCCAACACAGGGGACACGGGTTCAATCTCTGGTCCGGGAAGATCCCACATGCCGCGGACCAACTAAGCCCATGAGCCACAACTACTGAGCCCGTGCTCTAGAGCCTGCGAGCCACAACTACTGAGCCCATGCTCTAGAGCCTGTGAGCCACAACTACTGAAGCTCACGTGCCTAGAGCCCGTGCTCCACGACAAGAGAAGCCACTGCAATGAGAAGCCTGCGCACCACAGTGAAGAGTAGCCTCCGGTTGCCGCAACTAGAGAAAGCCTGCATGAAGCAACGAAGACCCAACACAGCCAAAAAAAAAAAAAAAAAAAAAAAAAATCACAGTGAAAACGCTGATTTATGCGATCACAAAAAGTTAAGGGTTCTGTATTAGTTTTCTAGGTTGGCTGTAGTAAAGTGCCATATACTAGGTGGCTTAAAACAACAGAAATTTATTGTTTCACTGTTCTGGAGGCTAGAAGTCCAAAATCAAGCTGTCGGCAGGGCCATGCTCCCTCTGAAACCTACAGGAAGAAATCCTTCCTTGCCTCCCAGTTTCCGGTGTTTGCTGGCACTCCTTGGTAGCCTGTGGCTTGTAGGTGCATCACTCCAGCCTCTGTCTCCGTGTTCCTGTGGAGTGCTCCCTGTGGGTCTCTGTGTCTCTCTCTTCTTATAAGGACACCAGTCATATTGGGTTAAGGGCCCATCCTTAACCAGTGTGATCTTATCTCAACTAATTACACATGCAACCACCCTATTTCCAAATAAGGTCACATTCTGCAGTACTAGGGTTTAGGACTTCAACATATCTTTTTTGGGGGACGTCATTTAACCCATCACTGGCTTTGTATGTCAAAGCACAACACAGGACTTCAGCTAAAGTAGCGGATTGGCTGCACACTTTCATCTCCCAAGATTTGCCACAATAATAGTGAAAATAAGAATGATGAAGACCCACCAAGACAAAGAATGAGAAAGGGATCATTATCAAATAAGATACTTAACACAGTTTGGAGAGAATGGAAGAGATGATGACAGGAGGAGGGCAGGTGTGTTCTGCTGGGTGCAGATGCGCTTGAGCTTGGAGGCATCATGGTGGGGATGGGGGTCGGGGGGGAGGCGGGGCTGAAGTCAGGTGGAGAGGATGTCTGTCTGTAAGAACTGACCACCCCGCCTGCCGCCCCCACTGTATTCAAGCAGGCAGGCATTTACCCTGCAGCTGTGGACCAGGTGGGAGAAACGGACCCAGGGGAGATCCTCACTCAGAAACTCCTTGTTGGGAATTCCCTGGCGGTCCAGTGGTTAGGACTCTGTGCTTCCACGGCAGTGGGCATGGGTTCAATTCCTGGTCGAGGAACTGAGATCCTGCTAGCCCACAGCACAGCCACACACACACACACACCCCAAAAAAAAGAAAAAAAAGAAAAGAAACTCCATGTGGCAGAGGGTATTGAAAACAAGGGATTAGCCTGGAACCTTCACACCATCCAGATGAGTCAAGTACATCCACCTCCCAGGCAGGTGATCAGAAGGTGCTTCTCTGGAGAAATTCAAGTCCTCAGAGCAGAACCCTCCCCAGCCTGATCTCTGGGAGGCCCAGAGGTGGCCTGGCTCCCTGTGTACCCTCCCTAAAACGATATTTGCCAGTTGATACATTACACCCCCCTCGCCCCCCGGAACGTCCACATGGAACTTCCAATTAACTTTTTAGAGCCACACAGTTAATAGAAACAGCTAATCAAGGATTAGCCATCGGGGACTTCCCTAGTGGTGCAGTGGTTAAGAATCCGCCTGCCAATGCAGTGGACACGGGTTTGAGCCCTGGTCTGGGAAGATCCCACATGCCGCAGAGCAACTAAGCCCGTGCGCCACAACTACTGAGCCTGCGCTCTAGAGCCCGCGAGCCACAACTACTGAGCCCGTGTGCCACAACCACTGAAGCCCGCGCGCCTAGAGCCCGTGCTCCTCAACAAGAGAAGCCACCACAATGAGAAGCCCGTGCACCACAACGAAGAGTAGCCCCCGCTCACCACAGCTAGAGAAAGCCCGTGCGCAGCAATGAAGACCCAACGCAGCCAAAAATAATTAATTAATTAATTAATTATTTTAAAAAAAGGATTAGCTGTCGGATAAGGAAAGGCAAGACCCTGCATGAACAAAAGAACTTAACAATCAGGAAAGAGCAATCTATAAAAAACAAAGCAGGGCTTCCCTGGTGGCGCAGTGGTTGAGAGTCCGCCTGCCGATGCCGGGGACATGGGTTCGTGCCCCGGTCCAGGAAGATCCCACATGCCGCGGAGCGGCTGGGCCCGTGAGCCATGGCTGCTGAGCGGGCCCGTGAACCATGGCTGCTGAGCCTGCGCGTCCGGAGCCTGTGCTCCAAAACGGGAGAGGCCACAACAGTGAGAGGCCCACCTACCGCAAAACAAACAAACAAACAAAAAAACAAAGACAATGCCAGTTCAGAAGAAAACTTCAGGAACTTCCAAGTAGTATTCTTATAGAGTTCAAGAGGGCAGTGAACTTAAAATTTCAGTAGAAGGTAGAGGAGCTAAAGCTGAAGAAATCTCTCACAAAGTAGCAAAAAAGGACAAGGAGTTGAAAAGTACAGAGAACAGATGAGAGTCATGGAGAATCAATCCAGAATGTTCAATATAAACATACTTAGAGTTCTGGAAAGAGACACAGAGGCAACAGAGGTGAGGAAATCAGAATTTGTACAAGGAACACAATTGCAGACCACCAGTTGCGAGCATAATAAAAGACACGCCAAGGCACAACGTAGTGAAATTTTAGAACACCAGGCGTAACGAGGTTCTACAAGCTTCCAGAGAGGAAAAACAGGCATCAGGCCAAGGAATGAGAGTTGGATGGGACCAAATTTTTTCAAGAGTGACTCTGGAGGCTAGGTGTCGCATGCTCCCCGGGGCTGTGGGGGAAGAGGATTTTCTATCAATTTCATACCCAGCCAGGTGACTAATAATAAAGTGTGAAAGCAGAACAAAGATATTTCCAGATAATCTAGGATGCAAAAAATGTACCTCTGGGACTCCTTTTACTGGAGGGTGGACTTCAGCAAGACAAGAGGAAGGTGGAACATGAGATTCAGGAAAAGTGGATCCAGCACAGGCAAGTGGCAAAGGATGCTGAGGGTTGCCTCCTGGAGATGAGACACCCCACACAATATCCGACACAACAGAGTAGTTGGGAAACTTTCAGAACGTGTATGTAGAAAATTATGCAACTAAAAGAACAGAGGAATTGTTAACTCCCAGAAAAGTAAAAAATTGAGCAAGAATGGAAATGTAATCATCTCTTTCTACTTGGATCTGTGCTGAGTGACATTTCTTTTTTAAAATTTATTTTACTTATTTATTTTTGGCTGCGTTGGATCTTCATTGCTGCGCGTGGCCTTTCTCTAGTTGCAGAGAGCGGGGGCTACGCTTCATTGCGGTGCGCGAGCTTCTCATTGTGGTGGCTTCTCTTGTTGCGGAGCATGGGCTCTAGGTGCGCGGGCTTCAGTAGTTGTGGCTCACGGGCTCTAGAGCACGGGCTCAGTAGTTGTGGCGCACAGACTTAGTTGCTCTGCGGCATGTGGGATCTTCCCGGACCAGGGCTCGAACCCGTGTCCCCTGCATTGGCAGGCGGATTCTTAACCACTGCACCACCAGAGAAGTCCTGAGTGACATTTCTCTATAGTCATCATTTAAACACTGATTATTTCACTAAAATATTTGTATAACTATGATGAGAAGATGAGGAAGGAGAGGTGGTGGGAGAGCTAAGGGAATTATATCTTATCTGTCATAATAGGAAGTCATTAGGTAACATTTAAAATTAGTAAATGAAGAAATGGCAGCATAAGTATATTAATTGGACATCTCGAATTCATTATGAGAAGGGAAAAGAGATCAAAAGCGTGACTGCCTTTGGGAAGTAGAATTGGGAGGATGGAACAGATGACGGCTTGTTGATGATTAGAAGCTGTCCTCACCACTTGATTTTGGTGGTGGTGTAAAATTTCACATAACATAAAATGAACCATTAACCATTTGAAAGTATACACTTCAGTAGCATTTAGTACATTCACAGTGTTGTGCAACCTCTACCCCTGTCTAGTTCTAAGACATTTTCATGCCCCCCTGCAAAGGAAACCACATACCCATCAAGCAGCCCCTCCCCACCCCCGTCTCTTTCCCCCCACCCTCCAGCTCCTGGCAACCACTAATCTGCTTTCTGTCTCTACTGATTTACCTATTCTGTAAGTTTGATTTCAATGGAATCACACAGTATGTGACCTTTTGTGTCGGCATCTTTCATTTAGCATGATGTTTTTGAGGTTCACCCGTGTTGTAACATGTCTCAGTATTTCGTGCCTTTTTATGGCTGAATAATACCTCTTGTGTGAATAATACCAGCTTTGTTTGTTTATCCATTCAGCAACTGAAGGACATTCGGGTTATTTCCACTTGGGGCTGTTGTGAATGGTGAGGCTATGAACATTCATTGTTCAAGTATTTGTTTGAATAACTTTTCAATTCGTAGGGTATAAACGTAAGAGTGGAATTGCTGGGTCATGTGGTAATTCTATATTTAACTTTCTGAGGAATTCGCAAACTCTTCCACTGAAGTTACACCATTTTACATTTCCCACCAGCAATGTATGAGGGTTCCAGTTTCTCTACATCCTTGCCAACATCTGTTATTTTCTGTTTTGTTTTTGTTTTTTTTAATAGCCATCCTAGTGGATGTGAAGTAGTATCTTGTGATTTTGGTTTGTATTTCCTTAATGACTAATGATATTGAGTCTTTTCAGGTGCTTTTTAGCCACTTGTATATTTTCTTTAGATAAATGTTCATTCGTGTTCTTTACTTATTTTTAAACTGGATTGTTTTTCTTGTTGCTGAGTTGTAAGTGTGCTTTGTATATTCTGGATACTAGACTCTGATCAGATGTATGATTTGCAAATATTGTCTCCCATTCTGTTGGTTGTCTTTTCACTTTCTTGATAGTGTTACCATCTGATTTTAAAACTATATTCATGTGTGATTTTGATGATGTTTATTTAAAAAATTAAAATTAGTAAAAGAATAAAATCATAGATATTATTTTTTAAAGATAGTATGTTTAAAAATGATAGAGTAGCTATCTTAGTATATAAAAAACTTATACAGACCTCTAAGAAGGAGACTCCAATAGATAACTGGACATGAATAGATGACTCACAAAGGAAGAAAAAAAATTTAAAAACACAAGAAAAAAAAATAAGAGATACAAATTAATCTAATAAGGTATTTGTACTTTTTTTCCTAGTGAAAAAATTGAATAATATCAGGATATACAAAATAGATACTCTTCTGATAAAGAAAGTACAAATGTGTATGCCTTATTGTTTTTTAAATATTTATTTATTTATTTGGCTGCAGCGGGTCTTTGTTGTGGCATGCGGGCTCTCAGTTGCGGCACGTGGAATCTAGTTCCCAGACCAGGGATTGAACCTGGGCCCCTGGCCCCCTGTGTTGGGAGCATGGAGTTTTGACCACTGGACACCAGGGAAGTCCCTGGTACGCCTTTTTGGAAAGCAATTCGGCGCGATGTATTGAGAATCTTAATATTGTTACTCTTTGACCCAGTAATTCAACTTCTAAGAATCTATCCTAAGAAAATAACTTGAAATATAAAAACCCTCTTACATACAAAGATGTTTATCATAGTGTTAGTTTAAGAATGAAAATTGCAAACAACCTAAACATTCAACAGATGGTGGATGAGTAATTTCTGATTTTCTGTTTTTGTGCCAGTACCATATTGTCTTGATTACTGTAGCTTTGTAGTATAGTCTGAAGTCAGGGAGTCTGATTCCTCCAGCTCCGTTTTTTTCCCTCAAGACTGCTTTGGCTATTCGGGGTCTTTTGTGTCTCCATACAAATTTTAAGATTTTTTCTTCTAGTTCCATAAAAAATGCCATTGGAAATTTGATAGGGATTGCATTGACTCTGTATGAAGAAAGAGACTCCAATAGATAACTGGACATGAATAGATGACTCACAAAGGAAGAAAAAAAATTTAAAAACACAAGAAAAATAAGTAAGAGATACAAATTAATCTAATAAGGTATTTGTACTTTTTTTCCTAGTGAAAAAATTGAATAATATCAGGATATACAAAATAGATACTCTTCTGATAAAGAAAGTACAAATGTGTATGCCTTATTGTTTTTTAAATATTTATTTATTTATTTGGCTGCAGCGGGTCTTTGTTGTGGCATGCGGGCTCTCAGTTGCGGCACGTGGAATCTAGTTCCCAGACCAGGGATTGAACCTGGGCCCCTGGCCCCCTGTGTTGGGAGCATGGAGTTTTGACCACTGGACACCAGGGAAGTCCCTGGTACGCCTTTTTGGAAAGCAATTCGGCGCGATGTATTGAGAATCTTAATATTGTTACTCTTTGACCCAGTAATTCAACTTCTAAGAATCTATCCTAAGAAAATAACTTGAAATATAAAAACCCTCTTACATACAAAGATGTTTATCATAGTGTTAGTTTAAGAATGAAAATTGCAAACAACCTAAACATTCAACAGATGGTGGATGAGTAATTTCTGATACACCCAGTGCTTGAAAATGCCTACCACATAGTAGGCATAAAATAAGTAGTTGCTGAATGAACCAAAACATCCATAGGATGAGATATTATGCAATCTTGTAAAATTGTATTTATATTATTTTTAATAATATGAAATTCTTAAACTTCAAGGCAAAAATGACATTTTAAAGTTTATCTGGAATACGGTCCAACCATCTCTTTTTTCTTAAAATTTAATTTTAATTATTTTTTTATACAGCAGGTCCTTATTAGTCACCAGTTTTATGCACATCAGTGTATACATGTCAATCCCAATCGCCCAATTCATCACACCCCCCCACCCCCCCCCACCACTTTCCCCCCTTGGTGTCCATACATTTGTTCTCTACATCTGTGACTCAATTTCTGCCCTGCAAACCAGTTCATCTGTACCATTTTT
>NC_041227.1:73674307-73686742 GCF_002837175.3 Physeter macrocephalus | reverse complement strand
TTTTCCGAGGTCCTGGATCATCTTCATTATCATTATTTTATATTCTTTTTCTGGAAGGTTGCCTATCTCCACTTCATTTAGCTGTTTTTCTGGGGTTTTATCTTCTTCCTTCATCTGGTACATAGCCCTCTGCCTTTTCATCTTGTCTATCTTTCTGTGAATGTGGTTTTTGTTCCACAGGCTGCAGGATTGTAGTTCTTCTTGCTTCTGCTGTCTGCCCTCTGGTGGATGAGGCTATCTAAGAGGCTTGTGCAAGTTTCCTGATGGGAGGGACTCGTGGTGGGTAGAGCTGACTGTTTCTCTGGTGGGCAGAGCTCAGTAAAACTTTAATCTGCTTGACTGCTGATGGGTGAGGCTGGATTTTCCTCCCTGTTGGTTGTTTGGCCTGAGGCAACCCAACACTGGAGTCTACCTGGCTCTTTGGTGGGGCTAATGGCGGACTCTGGGAGGGCTCACGCCAAGGAGTACTTCCCAGAACTTCTGCTGCTAGTGTCCTTGTCCCCACCATGAGCCACAGGCACTACCCACCTCTGCAGGAGACCTTCCAACACTAGCAGGTAGGTCTGGTTCAGTCTCCCCTGGGGTCACTGCTCCTTCCTCTGGGTCCCGATGCGCACACTACTTTGTGTGTGCCCTCCGAGAGTGAAGTCTCTGTTTCCCCCAGTCCTGTCGAAGTCCTGCAGTCAAATCCCACTAGGCTTCAAAGTCTGATTCTCTAGGAATTCCTCCTCCTGTTGCTGGACCCTCAGGTTGGGAACCTGACGTGGGGCTCAGAACCTTCACTCCAGTGGGTGGACTTCTGTGGTATAAGTGTTCTCCAGTCTGTGAGTCACCCACCCAGCAGTTATGGGATTTGATTTTACTGTGATCGCGCCCCTCCTACCATCTCATTGTGGCTTCTCCTTTGTCTTTGGATGTGGGGTATCTTTTTTGGTGAGTTCCAGTGTCTTCCTGTCGATGATTGTCCAGCAGCTAGTTGTGATTCTGGTGTTCTCGCAAGAGGGAGTGAGAGCACGTCCTTCTACTCCGCCATCTTGGTTCCTAATCTCCCAACCATCTCTTTTTTTAAAGATTTTATTTATTAGGTAAAAATAAAGATGAAAAGGTAGCATAGGGAAAAGAAGGAAGTAAATAAAAATGTTCCCTCTGGGTGGTGGAATATTAAATAATCAAAAATACACCATCTCCTTAGCTGTTGCACAATCATGCAACCTGTCTCAGCTAGGACAGTCTTCCCAGGATTTCGTCACCTGGGGCGGGTGGAGAGAATGATCAGAAAGTGGAGACTACAGCTTGGGCTGGGCTCTCGCTGCCCCTGGGTGATTATTTACATAAAGGTTTCTGCCTTCTTTGGGGCTGGGGCATCTGACTCTGAGCATACTGGGAATTGCAAAATGCATGAAATTTATTCTCTAGCTCTTACCAGCACCCGTTTTGCACCAGGGACCAAGGACACAAAGTTCAAGAAACCTCTCACACCAGGGAGTTCACATTCAAGATCAAATAAAATCCATCAGGGCTCCAGACCATCTTCCGTGCATGCACCTGTCACAACCCACTCAGCTGACATCTCTCTACTTGCAGCCGTTTCTAAGATACCTGAGTGTTCATTTTGTTGACAGTCGTCACCCTCTATATATTCTCGTGGTCTGTGACCTGGGCTTCTCATGGAAACACAGACGCAGTCACTGACTGTACTCCAAGGACACTGACTGCCCCCCTGTGCCAGAGCACAGCCAAAATTTGTAGTTATAGTATCCATTCCTATATGTATGTGTATACATAAATTTATACATGCATGCATCTATACATGTATACATAATTTTGTACAATGAGCGGGTATCGCCTTTATAAAAAATTTAAAAAGAGTCTGCTCCGCATTTCTCTTTAGGATTTCATTCTGTGTGTTTGCTTTGTTGTTCTGCTGTCTGGGTTGGCTGCAGGCTGTCCAGAAGGCTCTGCAGAGGGAGAACAGGGGTCCCAGGCATAGCCACAGTGTGGAGCTGAGCCAGGGGAGCTCACAGGGGATGAAGGGGGCCTTGAAGAGAGCCTCTGGTCAACCAGTCAGCTGGAAGCACCTGTCCTTTGCTTGTCACTCAAGTTGAGGACACCAGGTGCCATGGGGCCACTCTCTGCCACTGGCTGCCAGGGAGGATCCAGCAATTTGAAGGTTGCTCTTAGGAGCCCGAGCTGGGAGGCCTGTGACAAATCCCCTTCCGCCTAATGCTGCAGCGCAGCTGCCCCTGGGACAGGACCAGAGGCCCCCGAGGGAGGGAGTGAGGGAACAGGGAGGGAGGGTGGCAGCTGCTGGTTGTGGGCACAGGGCCAGGCCTGGGAGAACCAGGCAGGCGGAGGATTTGCGTGGAGCCTGACAGGTGGAGCTCTGTGTCCCGGGTGCCCTCATCTGGAGGGGTGGCCAAGCACATCTCCCCTCAACCCAGCTCCCTCTCTTCCAGGCCGCACTTGGCCACCTTCCAGCCACTCACCCCTTGAGAGTCTCTGTCAAGAGCCCCTCCCCACCCCCCTCCTGCAGACCCATCAAGGTGGGCACCCCTTTGGAACCTGGGCTCCACATTCTCTGGGTCCACGCAGCCTTGCCCACTCCTTGTGGGGCTGAGAGCCTTCTGTTTTCATGGTGGTGGGAGTCTCACTCTCCGATCACCGAAAGTTCCGTGAGGTCCCACCCGGCTCAAGGCAAGGAAGCCCTGGTGGGTTTACAGACAGTACCTCTGGGATTGTGGCTCACAGGGTGGGGCACCAGCAGCCCGGGCAGGTACTGTGTTGGGTCCTGGGGGAAAGACCCCAGCATTGCACCCAGTTTCTTGGAGGAGAGACTCATCCCCAGCTAGAGTGAGTGTGCTAGCTGAGGGAGGTAGGGATACTCTAGGGGCTCTAGGAGGGACGTGAAGGACTCTTAATAGACGGGGAGGATAAGCTGACAGAGGAGGTAACCCTTGAGCCATGCCTTGAAGAAGTCTTACAGCTGAGGGCACCAAAGAAAAAATTCAGTGAAGAAAACATGATGTGGAAAGACCCAGAGGTCTGAAAGAGATCAGTGTTCTGGGATCAAGGAGAGTTTGGGGATACGGGTTGGGAAGGGAGTGAGGCACAGAGGAAATGAAGCTGAGAAGGAAGGTTGGGCCCAGATGGTGTGTGTTTGTCACCCTAGATTTTAAAGGCGTGGTGTGAGGGAGCAGATATGAGGTGTCAGCTGGGCTCCTGGGGAGAGGTCCGGGAGCCGCTGGAGACTTTTGGTTACAGCCTCAGAGTAGACCAGACAACCTGAAAACCCTGATGCCACAAACACTTAGAAATGTGAAATAAAGAGAACAAGTATCCTTTCACATGCATAGAAGTGCTCATCTGATAGTAAGAGAAATTCCCCATCTCACCTTCCTGACCCCCTGCCCCAGGGTTGCCTGGGACCCCTCCCAAATGAACTGTCTGCTCTAGAATCCTCTTCTCTTTGGAGTGTGCTTCTGTGGGAACCCAAACTAAGATGGATTGTTCAATGAATGATGCCGAAGCAACTGGTTTTCCATGGGAGAAACATAAAATAAGATTAGAATCTTACTTTATATCCAAACTAAAAAATAAATTCCAAGTATATTAAAGGCCTAACTGTAAAAACCAAGACTTAAAAACTTTTAGAGGAAAATATGAGAGAGTCTCTTTATGATCTTAGAGCAGGGGAAAAATTCTTAAATATGACCCCAAAAGTGCAAAAATAAAGGAAAATATCAAAGAAAATTGTCAAGTTTGTCCACAAAAGATGCCATTGTAAGTAAAAAGACAGTTCACAGGCCAAAGCAGGTATTTGTAGAAATACCTGTAGAAAACTGACAGAGAGCTAGTAATGAGAAAATATAAAGAACTAGTACAGATCTACACGAAAGGAGACAGGCAACGCTGTAGAAAAGTGGACAAACATAAATAGGTATTTCACGGAAGAGGAAATGTGTACGGCCAACGAACATAAGAAAAACCATTTCACACCCATCAGATTGGCAAAAATCGAAAAGTCTGAGAACACAAATGATGGCAAGTAGATGGGCCCCCTGGGGCACTGTCTCCTGGTGGTGGTAGTGTACAGTGTCACCACTTCGGAGATCCATTCGGAAATAGAGTTTAAAATTTGCATGCCCTGAGCCCCAGCAATTTCACTTCTAGGCAGTCCACTCATGTACCAGTGAACCTCTTTGAAACTCTTGAAGCACCACGTCACCATGCTGCCCTGGAAGGAGCAGCGTCACGCATGTAGCCGTGAGACTCCCGGGGAATCACTTAACCTCTCTGTGCAGCAGTTTCAAGTGGTGAATGGGGATAATACCAATTTGCAAAGTTGTTATGAGGACTGCATAATAATATGAACACTCAGCAGCACGTATACAGTGCTTCCTGGCACCAGGTGCTGTGCTGTACTTTACCGGATTTAATCAGCAACCCACAAAGTGGTTAGAGGTGATCTCTAACCCTAACTTAGAGAGGGGGAAACTGAGGCTCTGGGGAGTAGTTGGTCCAAGTTCACCAGCTGGTTGGCTGCAGAGCTGGGATTTGACTTAAGCCACACTGCCTCCCATTATGGAATAATGCCCACGAAAGGGTCTTATAAACTGTGAAGGGCTGTACAAATGGTCCTTTGTCTCTCATTCCTCCTTGATGAACTTCAGAGACCAGAAGAGACCCTTTAACAAATGGGGACCAGGTGCTCTTTTCTCCCCAGTGCCACATGGGCAGGGGCAGGGGCAGGATACATAGATGCCATGAGCTCTGAACCTCCATGAGCTGCACTTCCAGAGGCTTAGAACCTCAAGATGCCTCTCTCCTCCATGCCCGAAAAGTAGAGGCCCCAAGTGGTCTCATTTCTTCCTCCTGCCCCTACAGCTTCCCTGAGGCACATCCACACACATGCGTGTGCACACACGCACACACACGCACGTGCACACGCCCTGCTGTCCTATGCATCTCTGCCGCAAGCCTGAAGGAAAGCCTGGGCCTCCTGCCAGGCCACCTCTCTTCCAGCGTGTACACAGCTACCAAAACCATCTTCCGCACTCTGTTCCGATCAGTTCCTGCCCAGGAACCTCACAGGAACAGCCTTTTGGGGTCCAAAGGGACCTTCACAGCTCATTTGGTCAAACAGTCTCATCTGATGCACGCTTAGATCCTCTCCGCAGTGCCCCACTCCAGGCACCTCCCGGTCTTTCATAAATCTTACGTGGATGATGAATACTAGTGTTTGGCGCTTGGAGTTCATTTAAATCCTCCAGCCTTACTCCTAAAGTCCTTGAATAGCATGCCCCATCCCAGGTACCTTGGCCTTGCCGGACCAGCAGAGCAAGAATGTATGAGCAGCAAATCCCTCTAGGGCAGCAATCGGGGACACATTAGCAAGGAGGAGGTGGGTGCGTGGTCAGAACAGTTTGCTTCTGTTTATGAGTTTTGTAGCAGGTGTGTTTTGGAATGTTCCAGTGTGTGTATATATGTATTTGTCAATGCCTCCTTAAGCATTCCAAGGTCAAAGGCCTGCAGAAACAACTAAAACTCTTGTGTCCTGGAAAACAGGAATCTTAATTCCCTCTGGGCTACAGGATTTTTTTGTTTGTTTGTATTGGGCTGTGTGTGTGTGTGTGTGTAAAATGAGGATATTGAGCTGGATAAACAGCTTTCAAGCCTTTTAAATTTATTTATTTAACAGGCATTTATTGCTTGCTTGCTATGAGCAGGCATTGTGCCAGCCTTGCTGGCACCTATGGTGGGTGGACAAGGCAGGACCAGGTGCCACCTTCATGGGTCTGGTGGGTGGACAGTTGTTCAACATGTAATGACAAACATGTCGTGGCCATAAAGAAGAACAGGTACTATGGCGTGAATAATAGGAAAACCCCCCTGGTCTGGGGATGGCAGGAAGGGAGATTCAGGCCAAGATCTGAAGGAAGAGCAGGAATTAGCTCAAGAAAATTCCAGGGTGCAAAGGCCAGAGGGTTAGGAAGATGCTGCTCATTCCAGGAATGGTGCGGCATGCCTGCAGGGCAGACGAGGAGGGGTTAAGGGGCTTAAGGTAGGGATGAAGAGCAGGACAGATGCACAGGGCCTTGAAGCTGTGTTGAGAGTGTTATATTTCATCCTAAGGACAATGGAAAACCTTCAAGGCAAAACAATGTCATGATTGCCCCTGCACTTTTTTTTTTTTTTTTTTTTTTTGCGGTACGCGGGCCCCTCACTGTCGTGGCCTCTCCCGTTGCGGAGCACAGGCTCCGGACGCGCAGGCCCAGCGGCCACGGCTCACGGGCCCGGCCGCTCCGCGACATGCGGGATCTTCCCGGACCGGGGCACGGACCCGCGTCCCCCGCATCGGCAGGCAGACTCTCAACCACTGCGCCACCAGGGAAGCCCCCTATAAATTTTTGAATGAGGTGGTAGGACAGGATGAAAGGAAGGCCTCATTGTGAAGAATGGGATGGGGGGGGCAAAGGGTCAGTTAGGAGGATGATGGTGGTAACCATGGAAACAGAGAGACATGGACTTGGGGTGCATTAAAAGACTGAATTGCCAGGACTTGGTCACTGGTTAAGGATTATCCTCACGATTCTGGTTTTGGCCACAACTGAAAGCACAATGGTGTTGTTAGATTTGCAGAGATGGTCAGGGTGGATTTGTGACGTGTTAAGTCTGAGGTCACTGTGGCATTGCTAAGATCTGGAAATCAGCAAGATGGAAGTTACGCTGGTGTATGGGTGGTAATTGGAGGCATGGGGGTGGATGAGGCCCCTGAAGGAGAGAGTGCAGAGGGCTAAGGGGGTCTGCAACTGCCCTGAGGACCCCAACATTTAACACACAGGTTGAGAAGAAGCCAGCCAAGGAAATGAAAATGAAGAGAGAAAGGAGGGAAACCAGGAAAGCTTGGTACCATGGAGACGAAGGGAAGAGAATTTCATGGAGGTCAGAGTGACAAGCTCTAGTTAGATGGAACTAAAAAACAGTGTCCTTTGGATTTTGCAAATGGAACTTATTGTTGACCTAGCCAGAGCAAGAGGAGTTCTTGAAATGAAGATAGTGAGTGAATGCAGGTCTTTCAAGAAGTTTGACTGGGAAAGGGAGGAGGGGTTGTTCAAGGAGGGAATTAATTTTTTTAATTGGGGAACTTTTTTTAAAAAACAGATAGGGATAAATTAATAGAGAATGGTTGAAGTTATAGGACAGAGGAGGCATATCAGGTAGGTTCAATCAGAGAAGCAGATTAGAGATACATGTAATAAGAGAGCTATCATAAAGATTTGACCTTGTGCAGCTGTGGGAGCCCATTACCCTGTCATTAAGAAGTTGTCGTCTCTGTGTCTGGTGCTGGACCTTGAAGGCCATAGGCCAGTTGGGAAGGGAAGGGGATGTGAAGTGGAGAAAGCAAGAAAAAGCTGGAACCTCATAGGCTGAGCTGGAACCCACAAAGATAGCCTGGAACCCTTGTCAATTTCTCATTGACTCCATTCCTCCAACTTGGATAATGAGGGTGTCGTGTGGGGTACTGGTGTTTGTCACAGAGCTAAACATGCACCTGGCCCAGGAGTTAGAAAAGCTAGGGCTGGAGGAGCTGCAGGCCCAGCTGCTGCTCCAGGGCAGCCAGATGACCCTGGCAAAGTGCATGAGCTGCAGCCGTGCCTGGTGCCCTGCACCAACTTCTGAGCATAAAGGAGCATGGTCACTCCTTCATGGCTGCCTTCCAAACCTTGGGCAAAGTCTCTTACTAATTTGGAACTATACAAGAAAAGTGTAGTTCAGTTTTGCTAATCTGACAGAATACAAATCCATCCTAGGAGGTGACTTTATTTTTAGGCAAGTATTTGTTTATTAGTGGATCCAGGCACAGTTCTAGGAGCTGGGGATACAATGTAAGTTAGACAGAGTTCATCCTCATAGAACTGAGGTTCCAGCAGGAAAATCAGACAATAGCAAGTGCATATGTGATATGATGCCTGATTGTGAAAAGTACTATTTGAAAAAAAAAAAAAAAAAAGAGAGAGAGAAAGAGAATAGTGAGTGTTGGAGGTGGGGGTTGGGTAAGAAGGAGGTTATACTAGAGAGGGTAGTTGGAAAACCTCCTTGATGAAGTACCACTTAACCACAAACCATAATGAAGTGATGGAACCAGCCAAGCAGAGAACCCGGGAAAGAGTTTTGCAGGCAGCGGAAACAGTATGTGCAGAGGTCCTGAGGCAGGAACAAGCTTGTTCAAAAAACTGCAAGAATGCCTGAGTATCTAGAACAGAGTGAGTGAGGCAGAGAAGGATAGGAGATGAAGTTGAAAGTTAGGCAGCAGCCAGATCATGCAGAAGAGTCATTATTTGACCTGACTAGTGCTTCCCTTGAAGACCTCACTTGGAAGCCTTGTCCTTTTTTGACCTTACTTGAACTGTCCCAATGCTAAAAGCCTTTCCTGGGAACATTTGTCAAGGATTTTGACATCACAGCTGCCTGAGGCAATGGATAACAGTTGGCGTAAACAATAGACTAACATAAAACTAAAAAGGAAAGGTTGAGGAATGAAGTGTCCATAGGGGGCTTTAAAAAACTCTGACATATTCCTGGAATCTATGTGCATGTGATGGCCGTGTGCTTGGGAAGGCAATAATCTGTCACCTCTGAATCCCCTTGAAGCTTTGTTCAAGCAGGACATGAAAGTTGAGGCAGAGTTATAAACTGCCTGGCTGAGTATTAAAGGTATGTCCCAACACACGTACAGAACCCCTCAGTGAAGAGTGGGCAATTTATTGTTTCTAGGAGGTTAAGGAAATATCTGCCTCATCATTAGCTGACCACTCAAGTTAACTGAGCAAAGACTTCAGTAGGTACACCTGACACAGAATACAGACTTTGCAAAATTACTTAAGGAAAGTCACTAAACAAACAACAACTACAATAAGAAGCAACAACAAACCCTGTGGAGGGGGCAGAATCTGATTTCAGAGTTGTCACGTTATATTATTTGAAATGTCCGGCTTTCAACAAAAATTATGAAACATGCAAAGAAACAATAAGGAAATATTATCCATACACAGGAGGGAAAAAAAGCAATTAATTGAAACTAATCCTGAGGAAGCCCAGAAGCTGGAATTACTAGACAAATACTTTAAATCAGCTATTTTAAATCTGTTCAAAGAACTAAAGGAAACCATATGTAAACAATGAAAGGAAAGTATGAAAATGGAGTCTCACATAGAGACAATCAACAGATAGAAATTATAAAAAGAACCAGAGAGAAAATTAAGGAATTGAGAAGTATAATTATTCAAACAAAAATATTCACTGGAGGGGCTCAACAGCAGATTTGAGGAGGAAGAAGATAGAATCAGTGAACTTGAAGATAGGTCAATTGAGATTATCCAGTCTGAAGAACAGAAAGAAAAAGAATGAAGATAAATGAACTTGTGGGACAGACACCTATGGGACACCATCAAGTGACCTGTCATATGCATAATGGAAATCCCATAAAGAGAAGGGGGGGTGGGCAGATAGAATATTTGAAAAAATAATATCTGAAAACATGCAAAATTTGATGAAAAAACATTCATCTACACATCTAAGACACTCAACAAACTCCAAGTAGGGTAAATTTAAAGAGATCGCCATCTACCTGCATCATAATCACACTACCAAAAGCCGAAGACAAAGAGAGAAAGCAGCAAGAGGAAGGTGACTCATCATGTACAGGGATCCTCAATAAGATTAACAGCTGATTTCTCATTAAAAACAAGACAAAACACAGAGGCCAGAAGGCAGTGGGATGACGTATTCAAAGTGATGAAAGGAGAAAAAGAACTGCTAAACAAAAATTCTATATTTGGTAAAACTATTCTTCAAAAATGAAGGAGAAATTAAGGTATTCTTCAGCCTGATAAAAGGCATCTACAAAAACCCCACAGCTAACATCATACTTAATAGTGAGAGACTGAAGGTTTTCCCCCTAAGATGAGGAATAAGGTGAGGATGTCTGTTTCTACACTTCTGTTCAATATTGTACTGGAGGTCATAACGAAGGCAGTTAGGCAAGAAACAGAAATAAAAAGCATCCAGGTTGGCAAAGAAGAAGTGAAACCATCTCTATTGGTTGATGACATAATCTTACGTGTATAGAAAACTCTAAAGAGTCCAGCAATGACAACAACCAAAAAAGGAAGAAAACTATTAGATTAATAAATGAATCAAACAAGGTTACAGGATACAAGATCAATATTTTAAAAATCAGTTGGATTTCTATACACTAGTTATGAAAAATCCAAAAATGAAATAAAGGATATAATTCCTTTTATAATAGCATCAAAAAGAATAAAATAGGAATACATTAAACCAAAAATGTGCAAGACTTCTACACTAAAAGCTATGAAACATTGTTGAAAGAAATCAAAGAAGACTTAAATAAAGAAAAGACATCCCATGATCGTGGGTCAGAAGACTTAATATCGTTAACATGGCAGTACTCCCTTAACTGATCTACAGATTCAATGCAATCCTTATCAAAATTTCAGTGCCTTTTTGTAGAAATAGACAAGCTGATACAGAAATTCATATGGAAACTCAAAGGACCCCCAGTAGCCAAAACAATCTTGAAAAAGAAAAACAAAGTTGGTGGGCTCATACTCCCCAATTTCAAAACTTACTACAAAGCTATAGTAATCAAAATAGTTTGGTACTGGTATAAGAACAGAAATACAGATCAGTGGAATAGTATTAAGTGTCCATAAAGAAACCCATATGTCTATGGTCAGTTTATTTTCAACAAGGGTACCAAGACCATTCAATGGGGAAAGAATAGTCTTTTCAACAAACGGTGCTGGGACAACTGGATATCCATATGCAGAAGATGAAGTTGGACGCCTACTTCATGCTTTATACAAAAATGAACTCCAAATGGATCAAAGACCTAAATGTCAGAGCTAAGCCTGTAAAACTCTTAGAAGGAAATGTAGGTGTTTTAATGCCATCATCCTTTTGGCCTAGCATTCCCATCAAGGAAATTGGAATCCTCATACTTTGGGAGTATAAAATGGTGAATTTTATGGTATCTGAATTATATCTCAACTTTTTAAAAAAGATTATTCTGGCTGCATATAGGGATGGACCATAGGCAACTGAGAGTGGGAACTGGAAGGTTGTTGTAGTCTAGTCTAGTGGTGAGCTGATGGCGCTCTAAGGCCAAGGGCGTGATGGCTTTCAAAGATAGGAAAGCTCAGGACAGGAATCCTTTGGAGAGGCTGGCTTCAGCAGGAAGAGGGACAACTCCCAACACCGAAGTAAGAGGGAAGAAGGGATGTAGACACGGATAGGCATTCTAGAAATTGAATCTGTCTTTTGGTTTGGTACAGAAAGGGTTATGAGCCATTGTGGGCAGAGGATGCCTGGAAGCTTGAAATAGCTGTGGGTAAGCAGAGAACATGGCCTTGGCTTCCAGGAAGATCGGGAGCCCTGAGACTGGGTATACAGGGCTGCATGTCAAGGAAGCAGTCCTCTTGGACCTAACAATGATTTTTGAGCTAGAATAAGAGGAAACTTCAACAGGGGGATACCTAGAGATTATCATATTAAGTGAAGTAAGTCAGGCAGAGAAAGACAAATATCATATGATATCACTTATATATGGAATCTGAAAAATTGATAAAAATGAACTTATTTATAAAACAGAAATAGACTCACAGATATAGAAAACAAACTTACGGTTACCACAGGGGATGGGGGAGGGGGGAGATAAATTATGAGTTTGGGATTAACATATACACAGTACTATGTATAAAACAGAGAAAGAAGGACCTACTGTATAGCACATGGAACTATATTTAATGTCTTGTAATAACCTATAATGGAAAAGAATCTGAAAAAGAATCTGAATCACTTTGCTATACACCTGAAGCTGACACAACATTATAAATTAACTATACTTCAATTTTTTAAAATGTTTAAAAAAAAGAATAAGAGGAAACTTGAGGTATTCTATAATTATGGCTCAATAATACAAGCCATAGCCTGATTTTAATTCCGTTTTATGAAATCAAAGTGACTGATTAGTCAAGAATAGGCCTTGTATTTTTACAATCACAGTTTAATTTTTTTTTAGGCGCTCCCTATTTTTTTATTTTTGTCTGTGTTGGGTCTTCATTGCTGCGTGCGTGCTTTCTCTAGTTGCGGCGAGCAGGGCTGCTTTTGTTGTGGTGCACAGGCTTTCTGGACCAGGGCTCCCCTGCATTGGCAGGCAGATTCTTAACCACTGTGCCACCGGGGAAGCCCTAATTTTTTTTTTTTAAGATTTTTTGGGGGGGGGACTTCTCCGGTGGCGCAGTGGTTAAGAATCCGCCTGCCAGTGCAGGGGACATGGGTTCGAGCCCTGGTCCGGGAAGATCCCACATGCCGCAGAGCAACTAAGCCCGTGTGCCACAACTACTGAGCCTG
>NC_041227.1:73642420-73673920 GCF_002837175.3 Physeter macrocephalus | reverse complement strand
CGCGGCATGTGGGATCTTCCCGGACCGGGGCACGAACCCGTGTCCCCTGCATCGGCAGGCGGACTCTCAACCACTGTGCCACCAGGGAAGCCCTGTTTTATGTTTTGGTTTTTTGGCTGCGAGGCATGTGGGATCTTAGCTCCCTGACCGGGGATCGAACCTGCACCGCCTGCATTGGAAGGTGAAGTCTTAACCACTGGACCACCTGGGAAACCCCCCACAGTTTAATTTTGAATTGGGTATATGCCCATCTGAATTGGGTGTATGCATTAATAAAAGAGTATAAGGTAGTGTGACTAATAATATTAATTGATTATTAATGGTTTAATTGATTGACACAATTTTTTCACCTGCAGTGTCTCACTTGGTCTCTACAACAACCACGTAAAGCAAGTTTTATTATTTTCACACTTATTTTACATAAGGAAATGGAGGCTTAGGGAGTTAACACTTTTCTAAGTAGTCTGAATCCAGGTCTCCTAAATCTCACGTTCTTTCAACTATTACCCCATGAATCAAGCAGAGTACTTCTTTTTTTGTCTATTCAAATTCTCAGGGTATGTTGCCAAGGTATCTTTTTCCAGAAAGTCTATTTTTGTAAAATGTCTTTAATGCTTGCCCACTCCAGTGATTATTTCCAATAACATTTCCTTTCTGTTAATAATATTAATGCTAACTGTAGAAAATCTAGAAAAACTTGTTTTTAATCCCATGCAGATAACTACTGTTAACAATTTAGTGTATTTCTTTCCAGTATCTGCCTATAAATAAATATACTGCCTATAAATATGTACACACATATATATACATACACACATATATATACATATACATATATATTAATAATTTTTTTACAAAATTGTACTCATACTATAAACAGTGTTGTGTCTTGCTTTTTCACATAGTATGATGTTGTGAGACGTGGCATGGCCTTGTGGTGAAGGTTAATTAGGCCCTGAAGCCAGAATGTAATGGGCCTGTTAGCTGTGCGCCCTTGTCAATGCTACTTAGCCTTTTTGTACCTTAGAACAATATTAGCTATTACAAACCTTAGTGCAAAATATGGTCTATCCTGTGCACTCTCCTCTCAGACCAGGTGATCTCTGTTCCTGGTTTCAGGAACTGCTCTGTGTCTGAAACACATCCTCTCCCCTTCCCCTTGGCCAGCAGCATCCTTGCTGTCAGTTCATCTTGCTCCGATCTGCTGTGCACCCCCCGCCCCGTGACCTCCGTAACATCCACTCCAACCAGTTGACTCGCCAGAGCCAGCTCCCTTACAGTCTCTGGACTATCTCCTGAGACAGTCTGTGTATCTGCAAGCTTATTGTCAACATGGACTTGCTATTTCACTTAACAATATACATCTTGGATGTCGTTTATATCAGCACATAGGGCACTGTCTTGCTTTTGTTTTGTTTGTTTATTTCGTTTTGTTTGTTTTAAATTGCCATATAGGGGGAAGGCTTTTTCAAGGCATGCCATGAAACCTAGAAGCTATAAAGGAGAAGTTGATTGATTTGGCTACGTAAAAATTAGAAGCTTCAGTATAGGAAAACAAACCATAAGCAAAGTTGAAAGACAGAACAGCCTCCACATTCAACTGGGGCTCTAACACTGCTCAGTGACTCTCTCATTTGCTCGGCTTGTACTTTACACAGAAAACCAAAGTCATCAGGTGCAAATGTTCTCTGCTTCCACCACCAGACCTCAAAATGTATCTGAACTCAAACCCATCCATTCCACCTCCCACCTGTTAAAACAGAAGGTGTCTCCCCTCCTGTCTGAAGCTAACGCTGCCTCTGTACTGGGATCCCATCCCATCTTGCTCTAGTAGGACCATGGCTCTGTTAATTGCCCAAGTCAGCCTGCCCTCCCTTCTGCTCCCAGCCTGTGTATTACCCTGGCCCTCTGGGTTTTACCTTCTAGATACATCTTGTCTCTGCCCTCTCCTCTCTTTTCTCCCTTCACTGCTCTGGGGCAGGCCTCACCATGTCACACCTGGACCGTTGCAGTAGCTTCCCCACTGGTCTCTTTCAACGTGGCCATCCTTGTTTTTTTGGCTGCGCCTCGTGGCTTGTGGGATCCTAGTTCCCCGACCAGGGATTGAACCCAGGCCCTCGGCAGTGAAAGTGTGGAGTCCTAACCACTGGACCACCATCAACCTGGCCATCCTTGATGCTGTGCTCCGCACAGGTGCCAGCGGAGCATCTAAAACCCGGGCCTACTCTCGTCCCCTGCCATAGGTCAGTCTCATCTGCTGTAGCTTGGAGGTCAGAGCGGTGTGGAAGGAATCCCCGTGTTGGTGAGGGAGCGCCTATAATTTGGAAAAAAAGCCTCCCATGCCATTCGAGTCCCAGACCTTGATAGCTTGCCATTGCAAAGCCCTCTCCTCCATTACCCCTAACTGCCCAGCTCCCCGGATTCACCTGCCTTGGACTTTATGTCTTAGTGACACCAACGTGCCACACACCTAACCCCACTCCTTCCAAGAACACGCTTACTGCCCTACTTCACCCGGCGGCTTAGCCATCCTCGGCCCTGAGCCCCAGGCTGGGGACGTGACACCCCCTCCTCCAGGTAATCCTAGCATCCTGCACGTTCCTAAGTGGTTTGTTGAGCCGCCTGCTGGTCTGGATGCCTCTTAGGAGGCTGGTTGGGAGCTGACTCTAGCATATAGAGCTCATATCACCGCTTGAACCTCAGCTTTGGGTCCCAGCAGCCAATTCTAGGGCAATGAAAACCATCCCACTTCCTTCCTCATAGCATCTGTCATGCTATTGAAACTGTATTAAAATGGTCTGTCTTTGTGTTTGTCCCCACACTATACTATATGCATCTTGAGAGCAAGGATAGTGTCTTGTTTTTCACATGGCCTGGCACGTACCCAGTGCTACAGCTGAACTGAAAAGGGACTTGGCAAACCACAGACCGAGTTTAATGTTTTCTTGGTCATTGTCCTGGAACAGATGGTCATAAAGACAATTTATGAAATGTCATTAGGATAAGTGTAGATTCCTGCAGTTACATCCAAAAGTAACAGGCGTGTGCATTTTCGGTGGACCACCATGGCTTTGCAGCAGTTCATGTGATAAGAGGTGGGGGTTTTCACTGGGGAAGCAGCCTCGACGTGGGTCGCCAGTGTGGTGAGGCTGCAGGACGCTGCTGGGACGCTGGCCTGCCCAGCTGGTGTCCCCCAACCTTTAAAACCCACTTTCCCACCCTGCCTCTTCCTCAGGGTGCCCCCCTCCCCGTCCTCTCCTTTCACACTCTCAAAAGAAGACATCCTCACCGCCTCCCCTCCTCACCAGCCCCTTGCTTACTTCCGAAAACCCTTTTCCCACCTTTGATTCCAGGACACCATGTTCTCTTGGTTCTTCCTTCCTTCCAGGAGCTAACTTAGCCTTACGGGAAAGATGGAGACCCTCCAATGCAAACTGCCTCCCCATTTCTGATTTTTTCCATCATGACGTCGTCAGATACACCCCGCCCTCCCCACCTCTCCGGGACCATGGTTCACCGACTCCCTGGTTCCCTTGAGCCCGCCTCCTCCTTGCTCAGTCGTCCATCTCTCTTCTGTTGCACTTCTTGCCCATTCCTTCCGTTTTGCCCACGAGCAGGTACAGATCTTTCCCTTCCTTACACACCCTACTGCCTTCTTGGGAATTTTCCATCCCCTTAGGAACTTCCTGGGATTCTCTGCCCTTCACCACTAGCCTTTTCCAAAGAGAAGGCCACTTCCCTGCCTCCCCCTTTCCCCTCTCCCCAGATGTTCAGCATCTCACAGTCTGACGTAGGCCTGAATTCCTCTGCAGCGGCTGCTCCCCAGATGGCATGGGAGACCTAACCAGCGTCTCTCTCTTTTTTTTGGCCATGCCACACGGCTTGCAGGATTTTAGGTCCTCGACCAGGGATTGAACCCCAGTCCTCAGCAGTGAAAGCGTGGAGTCCTAACCATTGGACCACCACGGAATTCCCAGCATCTTTAATTTAGTGCCTCGCCTTCCCCTCTCCCCCTGGTTCCCATCTTCAGGGATCTCCCTGAAGGATTTGGCCAACTCCTCCTTCTAGGGCAGCCCCTGGTCCTCATCTTCTCCTACCGTGTTGTCTGCACTTTCTTGGGCTCCTGCAGTGGCCTCTCCTCCCATCCTAGATGGAGACTTTCCCCAGTGCTCTGTCCTCGGTCTTTTCTCTTCTTGACACTTTCTCCATTATCTATAATAATAAACAAGGAGATGAAGAGAGGTGCTGAGAAGACTTTGAGGATAGGGGGAGTTCTTTGGGTTGGTTTGGTGGTACTGCTGGGTTTTTGTTGGCTTTTTATTGGGGGGGGATTTGGGCGGAATGGCATAAGGGATTCCTTAGGGTACAGCAGAAAGGGTTGGAAGGAGACCAGCAAGCCACATGTCGGTTTTGCTATTTTCTGGACGTGCCCCAAACTTTCTTTGCCTCATGGCCTTTCTCTACCTGTTGTGTCTTACCCCCGCTCATGACCTTTGTAACATTCTGGTCATACTTCTCTTACCAGTCAGACATGGCACGGTAGTCATTTTACCACGTACTGTAGCTCATGCTCTCCATCAGTTCACTTAGGTTGTCTGGAGATCAGGACTTGACTTATTTTAACTCTGGAACATTTAACAGAGATGCTTGCATATAGGGGGTACTCAGTGTTCCTTAGGATCATCAGCTAATGGGAAGAGTCTTAGATGTCAACAGACCCAGATTCTGACGCTGATCCTGGCCTTGATCCTTGTTCATTGTGTGACCTCGGGCACATTGCTTACCTTTCTAATTATGGTAATCATGAGGATAAAATGTGATATTGGATGCTCAAGAAATGGGAGTCCCCTCCCCTTCCTGAGATGAAAGGAGCTGGAAAAAATGGAGTGGGCTGGGCACCAGCGTGGGGGACGCTAGGACACCCAGTGAAACCAAAGCCAAGCATTTCTGCAGGCTTCGGGGGGCGGGGGGGAATGCCATCTGCATGAATGCCCTCGTTTGCCATAACCCAGGATCCTCCGTGAATGATCTACAGTTTCAGCCCTGGAAGTGGCCAGAAGTAGGAGGAGACAAAATGACCTAAAGCATCATCTGAGGACATGCTGATATCACAGGATGTGTCTCCACCCATAAAAGACGGGCCAGTGGTTAGAATATTACTGCACTTGGTAAGGGCCTTTTGGCCTTCACACCGGCTTGCCTTAGTTTGCTTTCCGGCTGTTTTTATAGTTTTTTCTCTGCTTTCCTCCCTCCCTTGGCCCCCACTGCATACGTGAATACCAGTACCCAATCCAGGTGCCCCCTTCCTTACTTTCCCTCCCTCAGAGTTCAGCTGCTAGGGTAGGACGTTCCAAGGTCTTTTCGCAAGTCTGACAGCTCTTCACATAGCATCACACGGTGTCATCGTGGAGCTGGGCAGATGTGTATTCCACCTGCAAAATTCTTTGAAAATGAGGAAGAAGCTGGTAAGCCAGCAAGCAGATCCATTTGGAGTGATCCAGGGTATCTTTCTCTTTCTTTTTTTTTTTTGAGATTTTTTTTCTGTTAGCATTTTTAGATCAACCTAATTCTTTTTGGTTACTGCATAGTATTCCTTAGAATTAACGTGCCCTAGTTTGTTTGAACTTTCTGCTCTTGTGGAAACATTTAAGTTGTTTTTGCTTTTTCCCTAGGAACAATGTTTCAGGGAATGCCCTTGAACACGGCTCATGGGAGCATTTTTCTAGGACAGACGCCCAGGGGTTAGATGATATATATATTTATATGTATTTGAAATTTTATTAGATCCTGCCAGATTGCCCAGATCAAAGACTGTACTACCACAGGAAAAATGTTTTCTTTTTTGGTGTCATCATTTCAAGTCTTGCATAAGAAGGTCTTCTCATTGCTAAAGGTATAAACAGATTTTTCTGTATTTTTATTCAAAGTTTGTAGTTTTGCTATTTACATTTGGCTCCACACACCCCGCCCCGGGGAGGGGGACTTTCTCCATTGTATTGGTACCACCTGAATAGTCTGCTTTGTTTTTAGACTTGCTGTTCTATTTCACTGACCCATATGTTTGCTCCTGTACTACTGCAATCATGTTTTGAGTGTGCTTGTCCTTTAAAAAAAAAATTGATGTCATATATATATATATATATATATATATATATATATATAAAATCATAAAATTTTTCATTTTAACCAGTTTTAAGTATACAGTTTGGTGGCATTAATCACACTCATAATGTTGTACAACAATCATCACTATTTCCAGAATTTTTCATCAGTCCAAATAGAAACTCTCTACCCATTACACAATAGCTCCCTTTTCCCTCCAACCCTGTGCCCTGTAACATCTACCCTACTTTCTGTGTCTGTGAATTTCCAAATTCTAGATTTCACATAAGTGAAATCATACAATAATTGTCCTTCTGTGTCTGGCTTGTTTCACTTAGAATAAGTTTGCAAGATTCATCCACGTTGTATCGTATATCAGAACCTCATTTCTTTTTATAGCTGAAGAATATTCCATTGTATGGATATACTCCATTTTATACATCCGTTCATCTGTTGGCGGGCAACTTGGGTTGGTCCACCTTTCGGCTATTGTGCATAATGCTGCTCTGAACACTGGCGTACACTTACCTGAGTGCCTGTTTTTAATGCTCTTGGGTATATACCCAGGAGTGGAACTGCTGGGTCCTGTGGTAATTCTGTGTTTAACTCTTTTCCTTGGTGGCCACAGAGGAGATGTCATTTCCTTCACTGTTAGTAGAAAGATCAGTCCCTGAGTCCTGTTCTTACTCCATTTTTACATTCACCTGCCCACATTTCCCCCCACCCCTGGAGCCAAGCACAGAACTTGGCACATGGTGGTACCAAGTAAAGGCCGGCCTGGGTGGGTGGGTGGATGGACAGATGAACTCCAGACCACTGGAAGAGCAAGATTTTCCCTGACTGTATAATAGGACAGCAAGAAGCAATGGAAAGAGCCTGCAGCCATACTATTGGTGCATGCATCCAACAAGAGACCTGAGTTCTGTTTCTTACATGAGCCCTGACACAGTTTCTGTGTGTCTTGTTTAGCTCATCTGTGAAAGGCAACTGCACTCCTGCTGTACAGGATGTTGAGACATGAGATCTGGGTATGAAAGCCCTTTGCTGAAGTCAAAGGCACTCGCTGGCAGGAGGGATCGCAGAGTCCCATGTGTACCCCGCACTCAGAATAGAGCCTGGCACATCGGTGAACTGATTTCTTGCATGCATTCATTCCTACATCCAACCACTGTCTACTGAGTGCCTGCTCTGTGCCAGGCAGTGTTCTGGAGGCTGGGCTTCAGCCATGAGCAAGAGAGACAAAAAGGCCCTGGCCTCATCAATCTGCTCAAGAACAAGATCCAACAGCAAGCCCCAAGAGTCCTAACTGCCTTCCCAATGCTTTTGGTACCAACTCTAGACTTTTTAAAAACACAGCAAGAAATGCCCGTGGAGAGCTTGTATTTTAAGGAGGTGTCTCCAGCTTTAAGGAGAAAAATGGATTTGAAAATGTAAAACAAAGAATAGGCCATGTACTTGGCAAATCAAGCAGCTTGAAATGCCATGAGGGAGGGGAACTTTTGGGGGGTTCTATGTGAAGAAAAGGGAGAGAAAAGATTCCAGATACTCCCCTGACTGCCACCCACAGGAAAAATGTGAGAGCCTCCAAGCCTCTTCTTGCAGGAGTTTAGGGGTGGGAATCAGGGCGACTGTCACCAGGCTCTCTGCAACACTAGGTCTGCCTAGGAATGTTGCTGGTGACACTTTGGCCCTGTTTGGCCCCATGGGAGACAGAGGTTTGCTTATCTGGTTTGGTCACTGAGCCCTGCCCCTCAGGAGCCCTTGGAGGTGGCCCAAGAGCTCATGGCCACTGAGCACACATCCCATGCACTGCATATCAATCATCTCATTGAAGCCTCTCCACAGCCCTTGATCACCTCTGGAAAACAGGCTCAGGGAAAGTAACGGCCTCAGTCTGGGTCACGCAGTTATGCACAACAGAGCCAGAATCCTTGCTCTTACCTGGACCCTAGTTGAGCCAGATCCCAGAAGCCAGGCAAAGGGAGGAGGAGCAAGGTACTGATAGGGTAAGAATTGGCAAGAGACTCTAGGTAATAAAACCTGTTATACCCACAAGAACAGGTTTTATGATTTATTAATAAACTTAGCAATAAAGGGATTTTTTTGGAGCTCGGAAAATTTTATGGGCACTAATATGTAGTTTCCAAAGTTCTTTCACATATGTTCTTTTTCACTTGATCCTTATAACAACCTCTTTTAAGAGCAATGGTTTTTATACCCATTTTATAGACAGAGAAACTGGCTCACAGAGAGTAAGTGCCCTAGATTGCACTGCTAGTGTGTGTGTGTGTGGGGGGGCATCCTGACGGTTGTGGGCAAGAGCCTTATCAAGTGTTTCATTTCCTGTGAGATTCTCAGAGCAGAGGTGACCCCAGCCCGGAGGAGGAGCAGGAATTCCTCAGCCTGATGAGGTCACAGTTTGTTTCTTTACCAAACCTTTATTACTCAAAGCATGTATTCTAGTGAACGCAATTGACATATATTTGTTATTTACCAGTCTTTTCTCTGGAACATGAACCTAGCTTTGCCTTCATACAATCATCATTTATCAAAGGGACTGTCACCCCCAGTGAATGTCAGTATATTTAGTAATGGCAGAATCTTTCCTGCACATATTCTTCAAGGTCTCACCTGAAGTTTGGAAGAGCTCCTTGCCCTGGGCTGGGCTGGGCTTGGGATGAGACCAGGTTCCTGACCCCAAAAGATCAGCCAGCACATGTAATCCCACCAGAGCTAGAGATGTACACAAAGTGCTGTGGGGAGACTAACCCTGCCTGGGAGGACGTCACAGAAGAGGTGAAACAGAGACAGGAACACAGGTGGCCTTGTAGGGTGAGGGGCCGGCTCGTGCCGAGGCCCTGTGGAAGGCGTGATGTGGGATGAGGCTGGAGGGGCAGCGAGTCAGAGGAAGGCCCTTGGGATTCCCCCTCGAAAGCCATGGGTAGGGAGCCCTTGGGATTTTTAAGAGCGTGATCTGCCTGTTTCTGAATGATCCCTGAGGTGGCAGATGGGGAATCTGGAGGAGAGGAGGCCACTGTCCCCAGCATCTTGCCACCTAAGACCAAGAGACCATGACAGAAGTGGACCCTGGCCCTTGAGTCTCTGCTGAGATGCTCAGCCTGGGAGAATTTCAGGGAGGAAGGAGCAGCCCCGAGGGAGGTGAACAGGTGTGGAAAGAGTGGGATTAGGACCACGTTGACCAGGGGCCAAAGTGAGGGCCGCAGGCAGTGAGAGCCGTGGGAATTCGGTTCCTCTCCCGGTGCCTCCCCCGCAGGCCCGCTGCCAAATCTCCCCTCCCTGCTTGTGAGCACTGCTGCTTGGGACACCTTTGTCTGTCACTTCCTGTAGGAAGATGTCCCTGGCCTTCTGCCCCTTCCCCCACCTGCCTCCAGCCTCTGCCTGGTGCTCCCTGGCCACCTGCACTGTCTTCTTGTGCAGGTAACCCTCACATGGGCTTGAAATGATCTGCGGGCTGAGACCCTGGCTTTATTTGTCTCAGTAGTCATGGCACTTAGCCCAGTGCCTTGCATATAGTAGACACTCAGTAAAGGTTTACTGAGTGGAACTAGAAGGGAGAGGTTAGTAAAAGCTGGGTTAACATGTAAGGGGTGTCGAGGGTAGAAGGAGCGACAAGTGAGGCAGGTGGGTGTCAGGGAGGGGGCAGGGGGAGGGTGGCCCGTGCAAATAAGGGTCATGGCTGGCAGAGAGAGGCCAGATGTGGTTCTGAGTGAGTGGGCAGCCAGAGAAACCACACACACACACACACGCACACACACGCGCGCACACACACTGATGGACTGATTGATTATAGGAAATTGGCTCACACTACCATCTGCAAGTTAGACAGCCCAGGACAGCCAGATGTGGGTCTGATTGAGTGGGCAGCCAGAGAAACAACACACACGCACACGCACACGCACACACACACACACAAACACACGCTGATGGACCGATTGATTGATTATAGGAAATTGGCTCACACTACCATCTGCAAGTTAGACACCCCAGGAAAGCCAGTGGTGTCATTCAGTCTAAGTCCAAAGGCCTGAGAACCCGGGGAGCCAGCGGTGTTAAGTTCCAGGCCTAACTGATATCCCAGCTCCTGTGGTCAGGCAGAAAAAGAACTGAAATCTCCCTTCTTCTGCCTTTTTGTTCTCTTCAAGCCTTCAACCTTGGGTGACGCCCACGCACTTTGGGAAGGGCCATCTTCTGTACTCAGTTTCCTGATTCAAATGTTAATCTCTTCCTGAAACACCTTCACAGACACACCCAGAAATAACGTTTAGCCAAATATCTGGACACCCTGTGACCCAGTCAAGTTGACACAAAATTAGCCATCACAGCAGGCTAGGTGATTTCAGAGTCAACTAGCATTACCAAGCACCCCCCACCGTGGCCGTGCTGTGTGCAACCATTTGCCCCCCAAGAGTGGGTATCACCCTGCATACAAGAAGAGAAACTAAGTCTCAGCATTCACACCTAAACAGAGCAAAGCCTCTTCCCATCCTTGGCAGGCATTGGGTCGTGACTACAACTTGCTGCAACTTTACCTCTTTTCCACCTCAGACCTTCTGTGGCTTCATACTCCATCCTACTCCAATGTACTATTTTAATGATTATTATTACTGACAGCAATAATTAACATATGTGTGGTGCTATAATAGAAGCGACAGCTAACTCTTACATAACACTGGATATACCAGGCAATTCTCTGTGTTTTACCTACATTAACTAGCCTCCTTTCATCAATGGGGAAATTGAGGCAAAGAGGTTGAGTGACTTGCCCAAGGCCACATGTGGCCAGGGTTGCAGCCCAGGGTCTTATCTGACTCTCCCAGTAAGCTGCCCAAGGCCATATGGCAAGAGAAAGCTGGAGGTTGGACTTGAACCTGGGAATTTGGATTTAAAAACCTTTCTTCATCCAGGCTTCTGACTCTGCCTTCAGAATCCTGGGATGTTTTTACTGTGAGGGGCTCCTGGAAGACCCTCTCACTTTCCCTCCTTCTCCTGCAGGCCCTGTGCTCACAGGTGTCCCCTGCCCCATCTGCCTGTGTGAGCAGCTGCCTTCTGCTGAACGGCTTTTATAGAGAGCCCATGTCCTGGCTCTTAAAAAGGAATGTGTGGGATGAATAAGCTCCTAAAAATAACTCCAGATCAATTTTTTGGGCGGGGTGGATTGGGGTGGGGAGAGGGCTGTGTTTTCCTTTCTCTCCTCTCCCTCCCTCCCCCTGCCCCCAAGGCCCATAAACTGCTGCTGGCTGACAGCTGGGCCAGGCTGGCTTCCTGTAAGGCTGTAATAACACGGAATTAGCCTGGCGGCCGCCCTCCCCAACACAAAAACGCCAGTGCTTGGTCACTACAGACGTCTCCGAGTTGCTGCCTTCCTGCCCTGGTCCGTGCTCCCGGGACAGGTCCTTGTTCATCAGATAACTGGGCGAGACAGATTCCTGGGCTTGTCCTCCCTGAGGAGGAACAGTGGAAAGACCCCTCCAAGTGAGAGGCTGGCAGCTTCTGGGCTGGGCCATCTGAGGGAGCCCCAAATTCCTGCTTCCAGGGAGGAGCCTGGAGGGCAGGAGCGGAGTGCTCTCTGGCAGCCTGGGCCCCCGCATCGAGGTTTCCAGGCCGTCTGCTGACTCAGGGACTTGGCTGAATGGCTCGCATCTGTCTCTGTGCTTCTAACAGGCCCCTTACCCCCACCAGCCACCCACAGGCCTCCTGGAGAGGATTTAGAAATCCAGCAGATCTTTGCTGCCCAGAACCCGCCAGCTAAAAGCGGCATCCTGAGAGCGGGCTACGTTTCTTCCTCGGCGGAGTCTGTCTTGCAGAATGGATTGGTTCTGGGGGTATGCCAGGCATTTTTGTACAGCTCAGCCATGCTTGGGGTCTCTTTCCCCTGTGATGTCAAATATGTAGAAAGGGACACTGGTGTTTAATATGGCAGGGGTGGTGGGGGGGGGTGGAATGGCAATGTAAAGAGGGAAAAGAAACCTACCAGGGGCAAAGGGTTCAGAGGTCCCCGCTTATGCTGAACCTTTGGCCAAGGGATGGAAAATTCCAGGTGGAAGCTCAGGAATTCCCAGTGTAGAAGTGCTAAGGGAAGCGCCACACCTCCTAGTCTTCTGCCCCGCTGGGCTTCAGCCAGGACTGGGGCGGGGCTTCCTGTGCCCCAGCTATGTGGTTGGTCGGTGGTTCAGCTGTTCCCAGTCTCGGGTGCACATGAGCACATCCTGGGGGAGCTTGAAAATGCCAGTGCCGAGGCTCTGTCCCCAGGCCAGTTATATCAGCGTCCCTGGGGTGGGGCCCCACCTTCCCAGGGGATGGCAGCGTGCAGCAGGGGTGGTGAGCCACCGCTGGCAATAACTTCTGTTTTCCTCCACCCTCCGCCTTGCTTCTCAGCTTCTGATTTCTCAAATTCAGAGGTGGGCACTGCCGCACCAAGCATCATGTCCTACGTAAGGGGCTTGGTAAATAATGTTGAGGGCTGCTGTGCCTTTGATGATGATGATGATGATGACGGTTTAGGACACACTCTGGGGACTAGAAGCATTCGAAAAGTCCTTTTCTATGACTTCATTAAAAAGAGTCCCCTATTGGGCCTCTCTGGTGGCGCAGTGGTTGAGAGTCCGCCTGCCGATGCGAGGGACACGGGTTCGTTCCCTGGTCCGGGAAGATCCCACACGCCGCAGTGGTTGAGAGTCCGCCTGCCGATGCAGGGGACACGGGTTCGTGCCCCGGTCTGGGAGGATCCCACATGCCGCGGAGCGGCTGGGCCCGTGAGCCATTGCCTCTGAGCCTGCGCGTCCAGAGCCTGTGCTCCGCAACGGGAGAGGCCGCAACAGTGAGAGAGGCCTGCGTACCGAGAAAAAAAAAAAAAAAAAAAAAGAGTCCCCTATAAATACCGAAGGGAAAAGATCAGTTTGAAATTGTACTTAAGGTCCCAAAGGGCTCTTTTTTTTTTTTTTTTTAATTTTTTGGCCGCGGTGCACTTGGCATGAGGGATCTGAGTTCCCCAGGGATCAAACCCGTGCCCCCTGCAGGGGAAGTGCAGAGTCTTAACCACTGGACCACCAGGGAAGTCCCCCAAGGGGCTTAGAAACAAAGGTTCCCCTTAGCCCACAGCCAGCAAATGACCCATCCTCTGAGAGCTTTACTGCCTTCACCTGGGCCTGGCCTGAGTTGGGTTCTCTTGCCCTGAGGACCAAGCGAGCCTCCCAGATGGCCCTCCTGGCTCCCTTGACTCCCAGGAGACTCCTGGATCTGCGTCTCTGAGCCCCACCTACTCAAACTGCAGCGTGGCCAGAGGCCCTCCCTGGGAACATGGCCAGCCAGCAGGGCGGACTTAATGCAGTGAAGACCACGTTCCTCCCCGCAATGCCCCGGAAGGCAGGGCCCTTGTCCTAATTCCTCCTGATTCCTCTTTACAGGACCCCTTGCCCCCAGCCCCCAGGGTCAGATCTTCCTCTGCCCCACCTCCATCCCGCAGCCTTCCCCTTTCCCAATTGTTCCCTTCTTGAAGCCCCGTCTTCCTGGCTCCCCACTGCTGCCCTTGACCACCTGCAGCTTCCAGCCTGTCTCCTCCCTGGAGCCTCCCAGGCAGCACTCCCAGCGGCTGGCCTCCAACACAGCGGGGCAAGAGAGAATCTGCAGGCTGGAGGGGTAGCAGGAGCCAGCACTCAGCCCACTCTCTATGGCCCGACTCCCCTCCAGCCTCACCAGGGGCTCCAGCCAGCCTCAGCCCAGCTCCGAAAGCCAAGGGTCCCTAAGCCCCGCTTTACCTCTTGAGTCTGCGTCTGGCTCTTCGTACACAGCAGCCTGTCTGTCTTACTGCTCCCTACACATGAGCCTGAGTGTCCTAGCTGGGACTCCCTCTCCCTCCCCGTGGACCTGCTCGGTGAGACAGCTCCGCTTCCACACAGATGCACATGGCCTGTTTCACTCGCCATGCTTGGTCACGATACCCTCCCGCTCAGCCCTGCCGCCCAGTCTTCCTGCATGTGCTCCGATTTTCCCCAGCTGCCCATCTCCCGCCACAGTTCCATCCACACGCTCCTTTCCCGGACCCCACAGGAGGAAAGTTCAAGTGCGCTGGCAGTCGAAATGGGGTGTAGGGCAGTCCCTGTCTGTGCAGATGCACGAGCTGCTCCAGGATTGGCAGGGGCCTGGTAGCAGCCCTGCACAGTCCTCTTGAATTGCCTGAGAGCTTCTGGTTTTCTCGATTTGAAACTGCTGTCTGCCCACTCATACCCCATCCCATTTATGTGTATCATTTCTCTGGAGGGAAGCACATTTCCCGGATGCTTTAGCAGCTGCAGCAACTGAAGTCCCAAAGGGAGCTACTGGTAAGCAGGACTGGAAATAGAATTCTAGATCTGGAGGTTCGCAGATGATAAAACCAGGGCTCAGGCAATCAGGCTCATGCACACTTAGTGCCAGAGTGAGGGGGTACCCCAGACCACTGGCCCTTCCTCCTAGGATGGCCCTTTCCCTGACCAGGAGGGGGCGTTTCCAGGAGCTGCACCCTGGGCTCCCGGGTATGTGCCCACAACTCCCTTGGTCCTGGAGGGGGCCTGATGATAGCAGAGCCCTTGACCTTTCCCATCTCTAAGTGGCACTTCAGGCCTCTTCTCATTACTCATTTATGCTGAGGGTCCCCAGGGGTAGCTGTGACATCTCCAGCAGTCCCAGCAGGGGCAGACACATCCCAGCTGATGGAGCGGCTTCCATGGCCTTGCTCCTAGAAGTCTGACAAGCTGTCAGCGGACAGTGATCTGAGCCCCAGCAGTGCCTGAGTTTACCCTGGGAGAGGGGGCTGTGGATACAGAGGGAAAGCAGGGAATTTGCAGGCAGACGACCTGTCATAGTCGCATCTATGGGACCTTGGGAAGACACCGGCCTCTCCGTAGCTCAGCATCCATATCTGTAGAACTGTGAGCTGGGGGGATGAGACAGGACAGTGTAGGCAGAGCATCTGGTCCGGCGCCTGGCACGTTGCAGGTGAGTTCCCTGCTCCCACGGACCCTGTGATGGGCAGGCCACTCACAGGTGTTTATTACTTTTAATGCAGGCTCAACACTGCCCTTCAGTAGCTAAACCTTTATTGAGCGGCTGCTCAGAGGCCAGGCCAGAGCCCTTGTGCCAATTTGGGGGCACTGCCTGCTCAGTGCCCAAAATGGAGATTTACGGAGATTACCACCCGTGCTCCCGTTTGGGCCTCCTGTGAACGTCAACACACCTGGGGCTGGTCCGGGTGAGGAGGGCTGGTGGCCTGTCCACAAGAAAGCCAGGGGTTCCTGCAGACCCGGTACCTGGCTGTGGCGTGAGCTCGGGACTCCAGTCAGATGAGTTAAGCTTCTGACAACCTGGCTCTTCAGGACCACAAAGGATGAGGCTTCTGGGGGCAGCTGTGGCAACTCATTGAGCTGAGTCGTTTCACACGGATGCCCACCGGGATCCAGGGCTCGGCAGAAACGTCCAGGTGGGGAACCTTTTTGCCACCAGCTGCCCCTGCCAGCCGAGGGCCTCCCCAAGAGAGTTACCAGCTTCACATTTTATTGTCACCATGTCACCAGCACCTGGGTATTGCTGAGAGGTTCCTATAGAATGAAATTTGCATATTGAAAGCAAATAACTAGGATTCCATATAAATTAGAGGTATGCTCCAAGAGGTCATGGGAAAGACTTCCCACTGGTTCCAGCTGAGAGCTTTTGGCAAGATAATGTGGGGATGGAGGCTGATTCCTTTTGTAACCTCCAGATGCTGGGGTAACACTTGTAACCACCAAGGAGGTGGGAATTTTAGTCACTACCTAGCAGTTCACTCTCTTTTCTAGTACTTTCTTAACTCTGGGGTCTCCCTTCTGCATTCTCTGCTTTTCTTTTACTTCCCCTCATTCCCCTGTGGTTAAGGGATTTTCTCCGTCATGCCCAGATATCTCATTCATTGATTACAGTTTCCTGCCTAAGCTGCGATCATTTTCTCTCTCCCTGGCGTGTTATAGTCAATATTTATTTTAACTTCAGTTTCAGAATTTGGGACAATGCCAGGTATCTCTAAGATATAGGCCTGTTTAGTGTGTTCAGGGGAAATGTTTCAACTACTTAAGGAGTCATTTCTTAGGGCCCATCCTTGCATATCCACAGCAGATAAGCCTGTTATACAGCAGCACACACACAGCGGAGAGGGAATAAGGGTTGAAGTCCAAGAGGCAGCTAGAAGGCCCTGCATTTGAATCACTGATGCTCGGTACCTGGCACTGGGAATTTATGCAAATCACTTAGGGGAAGGAGGAGAAGGCAGCCGAATTCAGTGTAATTAATATATAATTAATAAACAAGGTTTTAAAATGAAGAAAAACAACCCCGTAAATGATAATACATACTAACAATAACATAGTTCACACTTCCTGCCAACCCCGGTGAGGGCAGGTTTCCCACAGGTGGGGCAGCGCCAGGTGCCCGGGATGCTGCCCAGTGCAATTCAGCGTGAATCCGCAATAGGGGCTACGAGCGGGGCTCTGGAATACACTGCCTGCCTTCAACCCTGGCTCCCCTGCCTATTAGCTGTGGGGCCCTGGGAAAGGCACTTAACCTCTCTGGGTCTCCTTCCTTATCTGTAAAAGAAGGATAATAATAGTAACGCTTAGTATACAGGGTTGTTGTGGGGACTAAAAGAAATAACGCCTGTAAAGTACTTGTCATAGTGCCTGGCACCTGGTAAGAACTCAGGAGACGTTATCAGTTGCTATTATTATTCACAGCATGACACAATGCCCCCTCACCTCCCACCCCCGCTGCCAGCAGCACCCCCCTTCCCACTGGCCTTGTGATGCCCTGCCCTTCAGGTATCCTGAGACACATTCTAGGTCAGGGGACTCTATGCATCTTGAGTTTTTTTTCTTTTTTAACTTTTAAGGGTAATCATGCCCCTGCAGAGAGAGGCAGCGGAAGGCTTTTCCCACTGGAGTCAGTGACTCGTTGAAAAGGCCAAGCTCTGTCCAAAGAAAGACCCGTGGAAATACTCCATGATGGAGCCACCAGGATCACAGGCGGTGCTGGGATCGCAGTCACCCTGGCCAGGCCTCTGTTTGCAGATGGGCCCGCACAGGAAGATTAGGAGCTACTCAGCTGGTGGCTGCTGGTTAATGTCCTCTGTGGCTCGACTGGGTATAGTGGCTGTAGTTCTATATTTTTTCTCCCTATAAACCTATTAACTTACTGTCATTTAAATCAGAACGACTACTGTTATCCTTGGCTTTTTTTTTGGTTTCTTTTTTCTTATGAATTCAGCATTTTTTTGTTTTTTTTTTTTTGGTACGCGGGCCTCTCACCGCTGTGGCCTCTCCCATTGCGGAGCACAGGCTCCGGACGCACAGGCTCAGCGGCCATGGCTCACGGGCCCAGCCGCTCCGTGGCATGTGGGATCTTCCCGGACCGGGGCACGAACCCGTGTCCCCTGCATCGGCAGGTGGATTCTCAACCACTGCGCCACCAGGGAAGCCCGTGAATTCAGCTTTTTAAGAAGAAAATATCTAGAACTTTTCAGGAACTAGCCACCAAGGAAATGGGGAGATGAGTGTGCTAAAGCCAAGCCTGGGGCCAGCCTCCCACGGTGCTGTGTGCTTTACAAGCACTGGTTTGCTTTAACTCTCACATCAGTCCTGGGAGGTAGAATATTTATTTCTTTTCAGGGAAGAAAACTAAAATTCAGAGAGGTTAAGGAACTTACCCATATCTAGAAAGTCATGCAGCCAGATTTCAACTTGAGGCCTGTCTCACACTGGAGCCTACATTTTCAGGAAAGAAATGTAACAGCCACCATTTAATTTAACAGCCACCGTTATGATGCAGGTAAAATATTTCATTACATTCTCCTTATGAAATGCTAAAACACGTTAGGCAAAGCTAAAGAAGCTTTGGACCTCCCCTCCCCATCTCAGTGCCTTTTCCGGCTTTCTTTCTTCTGCAACACCTCACGTGCAAAATAAGTGTTGTAATAATAATAATACCTATTCTATCTGCCTTACCTGAGTTGAATGAGATGATGGGCAAAAAGGTATTTTATAAACTTTGCAGTCCTCTGTATATGCTTACTGTTAGTGGTAGCAGGTAGCATAGTAACATGCATTATATAAGGCCATTTTGTAGGGAGTATTGTTTAGTTGTTTTTTGTTTTTTAAATATTTATTTATTTATTTAGGCCGCGCTGGTCTTAGATGAGGCACACGGGATCTTCGTTGCGGCATGCGGGATCTTTTAGTTGCGGCATGTGGAATTCCTAGTTGCAGCATGCGGAATCTTTAGTTGAGGCTTGTGCACTCTTAGTTGCGGCATGCGTGTGGGATCTAGTTCCCCAACCAGGGATTGAACCTGGGCTCCCTGCATGGGGAGGGCGGAGTCTTACCTATTGGACCACCAGGGAAGTCCCTGTTGTTTAGTTTAAACCTCATTACTGGGAATTAATGGAATCTCATGCCTCAAAGCACTGGAAGGCCCAGCCCTGAGCCTCTCAGCGGGGTCTTCAGTGTGGTAGTTGTAGGGCTAGGCGGCAGAATCACGGTTCTCCAGTAGGTGTCACCCTCCACCAGGACACATCCTCTGCACCTTCTGTACCGGCTTCCTGGGTCCACTTAGCGCTTCTTAGTTGAAGTTAGGTGGAGCAGTGATTCCGGTGTGGAATTTGGGTTGACAAGAGGCCTGGGGCAGGTAAGTAAGTATGGGGTGGGGCACTCAGGGAGGCTCAGCCTCTGCCTGAGGGAACTCACAGGTGAGCAGAGAGAGCCCAGGGCAAGGACCACCCCCATCCAATGTTGATGCAGGCTATACCCAGAGGCTGTCCATTGCAGGAAGGGACTCTGAGTGACTGGCTATGTCTGGATGGGTCAGGGATGTCTTTGTAGAGAAGGTGACGTTTGAGATGGGTTCTGAAAGGTGAGAAAGAATCTTTCAAGCTGAGGAGGTGGGAAGGGCATTCCAGGAGTGTCCTGAGGTGGGCCAGGACTTCACTGATAGGGTGGACAGGAAAGGATGGGAGAAGGTGGCTAGAATGGAGGGGGATGAGGCCAGGTTAGTAAGGACCTTGAGGGCCAGATGAACTGTGGAAGGGTTTTTTGTTTCATTTTGTTTTTGTTTCCATTTGGGGTCAGCCAGTAAGGAGTCACAGCTAAAGGTGTGGAAGATGAACTGGACATGTAGCGACTGGAGGCAGGGAGGCCGGTTAGGAGGCTGTGGTTTAAAGTCTTATCCAGTGCAGGAGCAATTGGTATGGGGAGGGAAGACATAGACCGGAAACTGTTGGCAAGAAAGAACTGCATGGACACGGGAACTGATTAGATGGGGTGAGAGTGGCAGTTGTCAATGGAGGAATTAAGGCTGACCTTGAGGTTTCTAGCCTGATGAACTAAGTGGATGTGGAACCATTAGTGAAGACAGAAAACAGGAGCAGGAGCAGATGGTGAAAACAGAGGGAAAAGAAAATTTTATCTTTGGATTCCTTGAGTGTGAGGTGCCTGTGAGACTTCCCCAGGTGTTGATGTCCGGTAGACAGTTCAATATAGTGACCTGGAGCTGATGGAGAAAGGACAGCAGCCTGAGGGGCACAGCATTCTTATTTTGACCTACTGTTTCTCTTTCTCTCCAGTTTATTGAAAAGAGACTCCTCCAGCCCGAGCTGGGTTTCATGCATATTTCAAATTGCTTCTCTCTGTAGTGGCACAATTAGAAATGTCTTTCCTTAAAAACCTGAGACCACAGGATGCCTCGTGGCACAGCCGCTGTGGAATGGGGAATGCATAGCCCCCATCTTTTCACTTCTTCTCTAAGTCTGAACCTGTCACCCCAAGAAGAGTTGCAGGAAAGGCAGGCACCCAAAGATGTCTGTGTGCTGGGCAGGCCTAGCAGGTGATGGGTTAGCCAAGGCAAAGAAGCCCAGGCTCTCTTAAGAAGCTGTTTGCTGCTTCCCTGTATTTGTATGTTGTGTGTGCACGTGCATCCATTTGCTTGCCTGTAGGTACTTTCTTATTTGCCAGGGTGCCCCGCCTGCCCCCCAAATGGAGCAGGAGAGGAACAGCCCTATTCGTGGCTCCTGCTGGCTTCTCTTTCACAAGACAAGCTCCCCAGCAAAGAAGTCCAGCAGAGAGAGCAGCCCTGGGGCAGGCGCCTGTCTGGAGCGGTGACACTGGCCCTCACTGCCTTTGGGCAGTATGTTAGTTTCCTGTGTCCGTTGTAACAAATTATCATCAACTTGGTAGCTAAAACAACAGAAATTGATTCTCTCCTGGTTCTGGAGGCCGGAAGTCCGAAATCACATCACTGGGCCAAAATCAAGGTGTTGGCGGGGCCCACTCTTTCCACAGGCTTTAGGAGAGAATCTCTTCCTTGCCTGTTGCAGCTTCTGGTGGCTGACAGCACTTCTTAGCTTGTGGCCGCATCACTCTAATCTCCACATCCTCTGTGTGTCATATCTCCCTTTTACAAGGATGCCCAAGATTGCATCAGAGGTCTGCGCAGATAATCCAGGGTCTTCTTCCCACCTCAGGAGCCTTGGCTTGATCATATGTGTACATGATCTTTGCCACGTAGAGTAGTATTTACAGGTTCCAGGGATTAGGACCTGATATCTTTGGTGGTGTGTGTGTGTGGCAGTGGGGGTGGGGGTGGGGCATCATTCAACCTACTACAGGTAAGGTTTGGAAAAGATCTTTCATTCAACCCTTAACACCTGTGTGTGAAGCAGGTGTCACTATCCCCATTTCAGCAATGAGAAAATGGGCTTTGCCAGCTAAGATGTCAAGATCTATTGGGAGACCTTGATCAACCCCAGGCCTAAGGGTTCATAATATTTTTATTTTCATTTTTTTCATTTATTATTATTATTATTTTGGCCACGAGGCACAGCATATGGGCTCTTAGTTCCCTGACCAGGGATTGAACCCATGGCCCCTGCATTGGAAGCGCAGAGTCTTAACCACTGGACTGCCAGGGAAGTCCCAGGTTCATAATATTTTAAAAACATGAAATCTTTTTTTTTTTTTTTAAGAAAAAAGGTGGTTGTCCATTTAAACAACCAGCAGATAATCCAAAACTCATTTCTGCGTTGGGTGACTCACTCCTGCTGGCTCACCTGGCCCTGACCTCCCTTGGGTGTCCGGGTTGGAGGATGAGGAAGTGGTGGCCTGCTTCCCTCCTGCCTCGTACCTCCTTTGGGTTGACTCTTGTGGACATGAGTCAGTAGCAGGGTCTATGGGAGCCCAGAATACCAGAACTGACCAGGGCACCCTCCTGCCTTCCCTGGCTGGGGCACACTGCTGGAAGAGATGGGCTTGCCAGGGGCAGTCCTGCGGTGGGGCGGGAGAGTCAGTGTGCGGTCCAGACTCAGGGTTAGACAGAGAGACCGGGGCCCAGAGAGCCCTTTCCTGAAGCTGAGGGACCCTGGACTGGGTTCTGGAGCTGGGAAGTAAAAATAACCACCACGACAAAAAGCCCCTGACCTTCCTGTACTTCTGCTTTTATATCTTATTTTTTTTATATCTTATTTATATCATCTTTTATATCATGGGGTTCTCACATCCCCCTAGAAAGCAGGCAGAGAAACAGCCCCTATGACATAGATCAAGAACTCAGCTTTGAAGGGGAGGGTGCTGTCCTAGTCAGCCCAGCAGGCCCTGGGGCCAGGATGGGGGACTTACCAGTGCTGCCTCCCCAGCCCCTTGGTGTGGGTCAGAGGGCCAGAGTTGTGGATGCATCCTGTCACCTGTTTATAAAAACGGATTTCACTCCGTGGCAGCATGAGAAGCTCTTTTGGGCTTGGGCTGCACTGTCCTTAGTGAGGTTTCTTCTGCCCTCATTTCTTGCCAGGTGTGTGACCTGGGGCAAATCACTCCCCTTCTCTGGGCCTCAGTTTCCTTACCCTGTAAAGCAGGGTTGGTGTAAGTGGACTGAGGTCCGTGCTGACTCCGCTGAGCTGGAAGCCTGCTTCTTCCTGCTCCTCCGAGGATGTGAGGTAGCCTGTGTTGAAACCATAGGCTTGGGCCTCCAGCCTTTTTCTGGAGACCGTGTCCCAAAAGAGCATTTGCCAGCAGCCCTTTTCCGCCACCAGCCGCATCTCCTTGCAGAGAGGAGACTGTCTCCCATTTCTTTTAAGCAGACTAGGCGTTGAGTAAGGGAGTCTGGCTTGAGAGAAAGGGGCTCTGAGCTCAGGGCAGACATCATTTAGAAGCCACTAGGCAGGTTGGCTCTGGGCTCCCTTGCGGGGGGCCTCGGAGCCTTCCGGGGATACCTGTACCACTTCCTGCTATTCGTCCCTCTGTTTGCGGACCCCAGACTCTTCTGGGCGTCCCCTCCGGATTAGCCGCAGGCGGCTAACCACTGGGTCTGAATTCCGCCTTTGTCCAGTGAAGCCAAGTGGGGAGGGGCCGAGCAGACCCCCTGCCCCCACTGGAATGTCGGCTCGGTGCGCCCCCCAGCTCTCCCCGCTTTTCAGCCGCCTCCGCCGCTCACTTCCTGAGCCCCACTGACCCCACCACCCAAACGCGCACACCCCGCGCACACACTCACACTCACACTCACTCCCGGGCGGCCTCGCTGCGGGCTCAGCGATCCTGGCCGCGGGCCTCGGGGAGAAGCGACCTTTTGTTATTCAAATCACACCCTCGCCGCGCGCCCGGGCCGCAGGCTCCGGCGCCGGGAATCCGTCCATTGATCCCACCCCGCCCGGCATCCCCGCACCGCCACCACCGTCACCGCCACCGCCGCGGCGGCTCGGGCGCCTGCAGCAGATTTCGGGATTCCCCGGCCCCCGGGGGCTCCACCGCGCCGCCGCGCCTCCCCCGCCCCCGGTGCGCGCTGCGGCTCGGCGCGCGGCCCCCTCCCCTTCCCCGCCTCCCCTCCCCCTCCCCTTCCTTTCTCCGGACCAGCCTCGGTCCAGCCGCCGCCGCCGCCGCCGCCTTCCCTGGTCCGCGGGGGCCCTGCCGGCCGCCCTCCCCGCAGCATGGCACCATCCGGGCTGAATTAGCCGGGCGCAGCGTTCGGGGCACGCGGGATCTCCAGGGGCGGGGGGGTGCCCTGCAGCCTCGGTCATGGATGTGAGCAAGATGGTAAGTGAAGAGCGGGGGCTCTGCCCTGGAACCTCCGCGTCCCCGTCCCTCCCCCCGTCGCTCTCTCCCTCCCAGTCGGCTTGATCCATTGAAAGTTTCTGGATGGTTGATCCTGCCTGTTGGCCCCAACTCCAGGCGTGCTGGAGGAGGGAGCGGGGCCAGGATTCTGGAGGCGGGTGGCCGACACAGCTGGGCTTCCCGGTTTCCCGCCGTGCTGCCGCCAGGGCTACCCCGGAGAGCTCGCTAGACTCCAGGGAGAGAGGGCTGTTGAGCTCGCCTCCCACACTGGGGAGCCAGCCTGGTGGAGGGAGGGCAGGGCTGCGGGAAGGGGGCTCGTCCTACCTCCTCCAGAGCCCCTGCTCTCACACGTATTTGAGATTAATGGGAAGATTTTTGGACTGAGCCAGTGGGCAGGAGGGCACAGGTGGGTGGCCTGGGAGAGCAGTGAGGAGAAGCCAGGGCTTTAACCATCCTGCAGGGTGAGGGGACAGGGATGGACCCCTTGGCATAGAATCCTTGGAGGGGTGTTCTAGATTTACCACTTGTAGACCCCCAACTGCCTTGGCTTAGGGGGCAGCAGACACCATTGACTCTTAAGCATCTAATTCTCTGGAGGGAGCTGATTCTTGCTCCAGGGCAGCCCTCCACTCCCCCAGGGGCACCGTAGGAGCTGAATACAGTGTTGTTCATTGATTGATTGAAGAGCAGCCCTGGGGGTTGGGGTGGGAGTAGCGGCGGGATGTGATTTGGGGGACTCTGAAGGGAGGGGTTCTCTGGGAGCACTTGGAGACCTGGGGCAGGTTTGTCTAGGAGTTCTGATTGGCTCCCACTCTGAATGAAGATTTAAAGGTGTCCTTGAGATCACTACCACCCTGACCCTGGCTTTAGACCCACACCCCAGCCTTACAACCTTTGAGGGCTGGTGCCTCAGGTTGCAGAGGTACCCCATGATGGCCTGTGCTTCATGGGGGCCCCAGGGCTTCAGAGGAAAAGACCTGGGTTGGGGTGTGTCTGAGGAAGGGGGGCTCTGGATCTGCCTATACCTTAGGGAAGGGAAGGTACTGGAATTTCAGTTGGTCTTGTACAGAATTAGGCTCGTTTTTCCCAGAAAGTATCCTTTGGAAGTAGCCATCTCTTTGGAGAAGACCAGTAAGCTCCGGGCCCTGCCAAGCCTTTGGCATTCTGTCTTGGGTAGGCGACAGTGGGATAGGGGGTAGAGGATGCGTGAGAGTCATTCCTTCCCGTGGCAGGAGACCACTCTCAGACTGAGTGCTGCCCCTGGGGCGAGGGGCCTCACTGGCTCTCATCTTTGTCTGAGGACACACAAACCTGCCCATGGTTGGGCAATGCCAAGAGGCTGGACCACCATTCCCTATATGTGTGTATCATGAAAGCTTATTTTCTCTGGGTAACTATTAGAAATACCCCTCAAAAAAGTCATCTGTGCATCTGCGGGGGTGGGAAGGTGGAAAGCTGAGCAGCAGCCAGGCCCTTTCCAAGAGGTGTCTTAGCAAGACCAGAGTCACCTGTCTAGGCTATGGGGGAGGCTGGGTGGGAGGGACAGGGAACCTGAAGTTCTAGTCCAATGGCTGCCAAACCAGATCACCTCTGAGTTTCCTTCTGTCCCTGAGCTTAGATTCTTTCCAAAGGCTGGTCTGTGAGGACCAGCTTACAGGGTTTAGGGACCTCTATCTCTAGAGATCTGGTCCACTTCTGACACTACCACCTCCCTCCATCCATCCTCTCTTTAACTCAGCAGTGTTTATTTAATTCCTGTCATTTCTATAGCAAGTGCTGTGTGAAGGACACAGAAACGTAACGTATGGCCTCCTTGCTCCTCAGGCCCTTAGCATCTGGGTGAGGGGTCCAGAGAGATGGATGGGCTGCAGAGTCCAGAAGAAAGACGAGGCCTTAGGCTGGGTCTTCAAGGCTGAGTGGAGTCGGCTCTGCTGAGAGCAGTGAGGGGCATTGTCTGTTAGGAGTTGCAGGAAGACAAATGGGCAGAACCCATTGGGTGAGGCTCAGGACGTCTGGCTGGGACAGAGGTTTGAGATCAGAAAACGTTAAGATCTCTGGTTGGGGCCCAACCAGAAAGGCCTTGAACGCCAGCCAAGGCGTTCCGACTTTGGCCTGTAGGCGGTGGGTAACCTTCAGAGAATTTTGGACACAGGAGAGGCACATGTGTTGCCTCTTTCCTCTTTTAGCTTGGGGTCCAAACAAAAGTGATATTAGATTCTCATTAATCATTGAGCAGCCAAGCTTCCAGCCCAGAAACAATTGTTCTCGGCTCTTTGTAAAGAGCACAGACCCTGGACTGTGTAGCAACAAGAACCTTACCCACCCCAGGGAATTGGCATCTGCTTCCTATTCCTGCAAAAGGCCGAAGTTACTTTCTGTTCTGACCATGAAAGCCCCATCTCCGGTTTAAAGTCCTCATTCTGGGGGCCCTTGGCTCCAGGGTAGACCCCAAACCCAGCATTTCAGTCACATCCTTGGCAAAGCCCAACACCAGCCTTGGGGTTTCACTTGCTTATTGCTGAATGAGAAAAAGCAGATTATAGTTTATCCCTTTGAGCATGTTTCTTAACCTTTTAGCCTCGTGTGTAAAATGAGCCTTGAGCATTCTCATCAAGGTTGGCAATAATTCTTCAAGGCACAGGACCTAGCATAGTAAGTCCTCCGTACATGGTGGCTATTATGATAATGATGGCCCCCAAAGTCTGCTCTAAGATGACTCTGGCCTCCCCCACACACCCACACCCACACACACAGCCTTTATTTTCTTGATTGGCCTAAAGAGCTGAACTTAGGCTGTATTTCAGTTGACTGCTTCGGGGACCACTTCTCCCAGGTCTAGTTATCTTTCTGAATGACGGTACAAATGAGTGGAGACCGTGGATTCGCCAGCTGCTGTGACCCAGTGAATTTTTGATGACATCAGATATCTGCCCAAGGGAGAGCTGGTTTAACCCGGCACTCAGGGGTGAAGTGCAGATGCCTTTTGGGGGTTGATGATGGGGTCTGTGCCTTTACTGAATACAGAGCATGAAGGCACCGTGCTGTAATTAGGGGATCAGAGCCATCGCTGTCATTTCTTAGCAAAAGGTCGTATAGTTTATGTAACGATTTATATTTACCTAGCGCTTTACAGGTTACAGTGCATTTCACACCTGTTCCCGTTCACCACAACCCCATGAGAAAAGCCGGGCAGAAAGAATTAGCCACATTTTACAGATAAGAAAACTGAAATTCAGAAAAGTGAAATCCTGGAGCAAGATGTGGTATCCCCAGTTCTCCACATCACCAAAATTATGACAAAGCCAATACAGGGTAAGGAAAAAGATTTAGTGAACAGATTCTAGGATGGACAGAAGCTAATCTAAAACGATGAGCTGGACGTGGTGGCCTTTGGCCTCTGGGTCACCGAGGGGAGAAGATTCAGGGAGAAGGGATTAGCACCCATCCGTGTGGACTACGCCCCTTGTCAGGCATCTACAGCTGTTTTTAATGCTTGGGGTTTCTTTATGAATCTCGGCTGCCTGCCTTAAATGTGAGACTTCTGACCCCTGGGATCTTCCAGCTCACACACCAGGAAGATGGGAAGAGGTCAGGAAAAAAGCAGAGAAAAGCATCTCAGGTGTTCTGAGTAAATGATGTTGATGGTGGGGCAGGAAGAAGCTTCAGGCCAACCTGCCGCCTGCTGCGGTTCTGTCTGCTGAGGTTCGTGTGTATTTGCTAGGTCGAGGAGAGGCGTGGTAGAGGGAAACGCGAAGCCAGAGAGATCCCAGGGTAGAATGATGCCCAGGACTCTACCCACAGCTTGCATCAGCTAGACCATGTGGAAAGGAAGGCTTAATGTCTGAGCTAAATCATCAGTCAAAGCTGGACATGGATGACCGGCTTGGTGAAACCAGAGCAGTGTTTTCAGTTCTGGGTCACAAAATATCAGTTTAGTGGGTTGCAGCTAAGCATTTGAAAGGGTGAAACAGACTAGAAAACATCCAAGTATATTCCATGTACGAAGGTTCATGAAATTGGTTTGGTTGTATACACACGCACACACAAGCATGGACTGGCCTTGTAAGATGTGCTTTTTACCGTGGTCAGAGTCAAAGAAGATTTGAAACCTCTAACTAGAGGCTGTCCAGAGAGCGGTGAGGAGGACGTCAGCCTCGTAAAATGAGTAGTTCGGTCTGTGGAAGGGAAGACTGCAGAGAGGCTGATTGACAGCTGAGGGGGCTGTGGGGAGGAAGAGGTAGTTTATGTACTGGGGTGGGGGCAGGCTCTGGGACGTGGGGCTTTGGCTGGCCAGGACCGCCCCACAGCAGAGCATCCTATGGCAGAATCAACTCCCTGAAGAGGGAGAGCACCTCCCTGGCCGTTGGAGCTGCCGAAGGACCCTGGAGGAGCATGGCCTCTGAGTCCTTGCCAACCTAGAGACTCTGGCTCAGTGCTCAGACTCCGGGAACAGCCCTCAGAGACCTGTCATTCCTCGGCTAAGGTGTGGCTGGCCCCAGGGGAAAGGCAGCTCCTTTTCACACTGGGGAGCAGTTCCGGAGAAGTGAGCTTTATGCATCACCACGCAGTTTCTCAAACTGAGCAGAGCATCACGGACCAGCCGCCTTCTCCAAACAGCCCGTGGAATAAGGTCAGGGATCAGAGATGACGTTGGCCTCAGCCAAGTGCCAGTGGGGAAGGAAATCTCTTACTTGCCTCTCTTTAAAATGCTTACGAAAAAAAGAGTTTTTGATTTACCGTCTGACTACTGTCTCTTATTGTCACTGAACACTAAGATTTTATCCTACCCGGATGAGGTTCCGTTCAATTCAGAAGCATGTTGAATCCTCACGGTATGCTTAGGCCCCTGGGGGGTGGGTGTTAAGATGTTGGGGACCCAGAGCTGAGGATGGCCGAGTTGTCTCTTGAAAGGCTTAGAGTCAAGAGAGGGAGACAGATTTCCTTGAAATGCTTTGAGTGGGAGGGACTCATAGACACTTGTAGTTGATGGAACACTCTCAGCTGGATTATTTGCTCCCTCAAAATAGCCTTGGGGAAGAAACAGGATTTAGTGTCCTAAGTTCAGATGCACATGTAGGTTTTAAGACAGCCCAGCCCACAGATGACCAGTCCTCCCTGCCGACCGACCCTCCCTGCCGTCTTCCCCCTACTCCACTCCCCTCACCCCAAACCCCATCACCCCAGACACAGCTGGGTGATTTTTTTGAAGAGCATGTCCAGGGGCTGTTTCCGCTCTACCTTTGTCTTATTTCTTGCCCTAGAGGTCCCAGTCCAAAGCCAGACAGGCACGTGGTCTGGCAGCTGCCCCTGAACCAAAGGATTTTCACAGTCGGACAAAATTCATGTTCCCCGGGCCACCAAAGAAATTAAGCCATTTTAAGAAAAAAAAAAAAAATCTGTGTCTCCTCTAGATTCCTTAAATCCTAGTGAGTCTTTGATCTGGAGGTGGTTGCTTGTGAGCAAATAGGACAGGGATTACAGGGTGGGAGGCATATTTATAAATGTGAGTGGGAGCCAGCACTGCCCCCTGCACACAGAGGATCAGGAGGTGACTTCTGTGTCCTGAGACTGCCCTACTTGCTGACCACGGGCTTTGGAGTCACAAAGGCCAGAGGCTACATCCTGATGCTACCGCTTGCCACTCTAGGACCACGGACAGGTTAGCTGACCTTGCTATATACATCAGCTAACTTTCTCAGATCGATTGGTGTCTGCCGACTTGTGAGAGGCTGAGATGGCCTGTTTACAGTTCTTGGAACATGGAGGGGCTTCGTAAGCCATGGCTATAATTATTAGTATTTTTGCTTATTCATTTACGCAACAAATAAAAAATTTTTTTTTGGATTTACAAGCAATCCTTTTGTTAATACTTTAAAATTTTATTATGTTATGGTCTCAACATGGTTTGTATAATGTTGATTCTCTCGCATTTACTGAATCTTCCTTTATGGCCTAGTCCATGTTTAATTTTTGTGAATGATCTATGTGCACCCAAAAAGGATGTCTGTTCTCTGTTGGGTGAATTCTCCATATATTTATTAGTTTAACCTTCATAAATCTCTTTATCTTTGTATTTTGCTTTTTGTGTTGTTTAAGCCATCAGTTTCCAAGAGGGACCACATAAAATCTTGAAACTTTAGGTGAAGGAGTAGAACAGTCCTTTTTTCGGGACCACCCCTCTGCTGGTAATCAGGGCAATCAGACACGTTACAAGTAATTACAGTGCGTGTGATGAAACGCACAGGGTACTTTTGAGGGGTGTGCTAGGGTGGGAGAGGGTGGGCTTAACTGCCTGGCACTCGAGGAAGGGGCTCACTGAGAAAACTGGAGGAGGAGGGGGAAGGAATTTGCCCAGAGGGTAAGGAAGGTAAGAGCATTCCAGGCAGAGAAAGCCACTCGTGCAAAAGCGCAAGGTCACAAGACCACGGGATGGGTTCGGGAACCACCTGTTCTTTATACCAGAAGATTAGGTGCAGTCCCTATTTTCGTGGGACTAGCAAAGTTCCCAGGACATGGGGTCTAAATCTTTATACCTCGGTGTTGTGTTTCCTGGAAAAAGGTGGTGTTTAAGCTGCGTTGTGAGTCTGGGGAGTGGTGATTTCATTGATGAAAATACGTGACGCACAGTAGGTGCTGATTGAATGGGTGACGAAGTGGTGAGAAGACATTCCGGCTAGGAGAGTGGCGCTGTGTGCAGGATGTTGAGGTTTGCCAGGAGCAGGGCCAGAGGAACGAGAGAGGAGAGATGAGTGGGAGCAGGGAGTGAGGGTCCAAGTTAAAAATAATCAGCAGGTGTTGCATAAGTGAGGCAGTCTCCCCTGAACTGTCAGACCCGAAAGTGCTATTCTGGCCAACAGGCTTACACCTGCTTCTGGTCCTAGCGCCTGGAGGTGGCCCTTGCTGGTGCCAGGATACGCGTGGGAGCTGCACACCATGGGTGGGGGAAAGTTTTTTGGAGATGAGCCTTTCATCAACTTTCTATCATGACCTCTCTTTGGAGCACGAGTTCAGCCTCATTTTCTGGGACCTAAAATAGCTTTCTTTTGCTGGATTTCTCCCAGGCTGGATTCTTAGGGAAGTAGTCTTACCAAATCACTGCCTCCTTGGCCCCCCCTCCCAGCTCAAAGATCGGTGTCAGCAGTTCTAGTGCTGGACGGCTATTTTCCCAGTGCTGTCAGCTAGGGTCCTGGCTATCATCCTTTTTGTCCTGTGCATATGTCAGCATTGTCCCCTGAATCAGCAGACTCTGAGTCCTTTCTGTGACAACTTTCTGCCTATGCTTTGACTTCTCAGCTCCCGAGGGGAGATGGCCATGAGTGTACTGGCCTCGGATGCTGTAATTTAGGAGGGCTCGGCTCCTGCACTTTTGGTACATTTTAATCTCACATAGCTGTAGTCATCAGCAGCTGTGGTGAGGAAACAGGTAACCCACAGGAAAACATTTAACTTAGGCTAGTTTTCAGAAAATATGAAAAAGTGTAAAAAAAAAAAAAAAAAAAAAAAAAAGCAAGGTCAGGCATACTCCCACCATCCAAAACTACTAATAATTTGGTATAGCTCCTTACAGACTTTTTTATTCGTGGGTGTGAATGTGTACACACCAACACACATGCACGTTGAACCATATGAAAGGGCAAAGGACTTTTTCGAAGTCATAAATGGCCAACTGTTCATTTGATTTAACAAAATACAAGCATATACACATAGACAAATACATATTTAAACAAAATGGGGCCATGGCATAATACGGTTTTGTAAACTTGTATTTTAGCTTTCGCTACACTTTAGATCTAGAAACAGTTATCTCAGAGGGGTGGAGGGCATTGCTCCTGGGGTTCAAATTCCATAGCCACCACTTACTCCCTGGGGCAGGGGACCGAGGCTCCCTGAGCCACAGTTTCCCCACTTGTGTAGTGGGATAATCACAGTAACCTCCGTATAGGGTTGTTGTGAAGGCAGATTCAGCAACTGATAGCAATTCATATTTCCAGATAAGTAGAGCCATGTATCGTTTCATTGCAATCGCTCTCCCACTAATAGACATTTAGCTGTATCCGTTTTCCACAGTGGAGGTGAGATCCTTATACACATATCTGAGTGTGTCTATCTGGTCACTGCTTTACACTTTAATAACTTGGGCTTTAAGATTTGGGCTTGGGACTTGCGTGGTGGCGCAGTGGTTAAGAATCCGCCTGCCGTGCTTCCCTGGTGGCGCAGTGGTTGAGAATCCGCCTGCCGATGCGGGGGACACGGGTTCGTGCCCCGGTCCGGGAAGATCCCACATGCCGCG
>NC_041227.1:73633427-73641915 GCF_002837175.3 Physeter macrocephalus | reverse complement strand
GAGCCTGTGCTCCGCAACGGGAGAGGCCACAACAGTGAGAGGCCCGCGTACCACAAAAAAAAAAAAAAAAAAAAAAAAAGAATCCGCCTGCCACTGCAGGGGACACGGGTTCAAGCCCTGGTCCAGGAAGATCCCACATGCCGTGAAGCACCAAAGCCTGTCCTCCACAGCTCCTGAGCCTGCGCTCTAGAGCCCCAAGCCACAACTACTGAAGCCCGCGTGCCTAGAGCCCGTGGCTCCGCAACAAGAGAAGCCACCGCAGTGAGAAGCCCGCGCATCACAATCAGTAGCCCCCACTCTCGGCAACTATAGAAAGCCCACGTGCAGCAACAAAGACCCAACGCAGCCACAAATAAATAAATAAATTTTAAAAAAGAGAGATTTGGGCTTTTCAGAATTTTTTTAATTGGTGTGTTTTGGGCTGAGTGGTGCCTACGGGGAAAGTTGCTTGGACGGTTCTCTTTTCCGTTGCCCTATAACTGTACGCCAGGCTCTCTGGGCCCGGCCTCCTTTTCTCTTTTTCACACTCCGGCAACACTGCCATTGGGCACTGGCCCCCACTTTTGTGCCGGGCGCTGGCCTCTCCCCTGAATGCCCCTATAGGCCCCTTCTCTAGGCCGGCACACTGGGTCCAGGGAAGGGCCGCCGGGTCTGACCCATTCAGCCTGGTTCGATGCTCACCCCACCCTCCCTACAACCTGCACCCACCAACGCCTCCGAGCCTGTGCTCCGCAACGGGAGAGGCCACAACAGTGAGAGGCCCGCGTACCACAAAAAAAAAAAAAAAAAAAAAAAAAGAATCCGCCTGCCACTGCAGGGGACACGGGTTCAAGCCCTGGTCCAGGAAGATCCCACATGCCGTGAAGCACCAAAGCCTGTCCTCCACAGCTCCTGAGCCTGCGCTCTAGAGCCCCAAGCCACAACTACTGAAGCCCGCGTGCCTAGAGCCCGTGGCTCCGCAACAAGAGAAGCCACCGCAGTGAGAAGCCCGCGCATCACAATCAGTAGCCCCCACTCTCGGCAACTATAGAAAGCCCACGTGCAGCAACAAAGACCCAACGCAGCCACAAATAAATAAATAAATTTTAAAAAAGAGAGATTTGGGCTTTTCAGAATTTTTTTAATTGGTGTGTTTTGGGCTGAGTGGTGCCTACGGGGAAAGTTGCTTGGACGGTTCTCTTTTCCGTTGCCCTATAACTGTACGCCAGGCTCTCTGGGCCCGGCCTCCTTTTCTCTTTTTCACACTCCGGCAACACTGCCATTGGGCACTGGCCCCCACTTTTGTGCCGGGCGCTGGCCTCTCCCCTGAATGCCCCTATAGGCCCCTTCTCTAGGCCGGCACACTGGGTCCAGGGAAGGGCCGCCGGGTCTGACCCATTCAGCCTGGTTCGATGCTCACCCCACCCTCCCTACAACCTGCACCCACCAACGCCTCCTCCCACAGGCTGTGTACACAATGCCACCATCTTTCTCCCCACCTAGATCGCTCTCTTTGAAGCCAGGACTTAAGTCTCACTCATCTGTGAGTTAACTTAGCACAGCACTTGACATAGGTGCCCAGTATTTGTTTGGTGGCTGAATTTATTGAATGAATACAATCATGACTGACTAATTAATGGCAGGGCGTCAATAAACAGAGACAGTTTGTGGAGGATGGGGTTAATCTAGGTTATAGGGGTGGCTTGAAGCAAAGGCTTGGGGTGCAGCTCTGAGCCCCTGGACGTGTCTGGCATTGCTGGAGCTGGGCTTTATTTATTTATTTATTTATTTGGCCATGCCATGCGGCATGCGGGGTCTTAGTTCCCTGACCAGGGATCGAACCTGTGCCTCCTGCAGTGGAAGCGTGGAGTCTTAACCACTGGACCACCCAGGGAAGTCCAGGAGCTGTGCTTTAGAAAGAGAGGTCTGGCCATGTCATGACCACCAGGTGCTGGTAGCCCAGAAACCAGCAGGATGTCAGGCCTGGGTGCCCAGCAGGGGTTCACCCTGCCTGGGCCCTTTGGGTGTCTCCCTCTACACCCCTATACTTCTCCTGAACCTTGTGGCTTTTCCCCTGAGGAAGGGCTCTCCTTCACCCCTCGAGAAACAGAAGTGAGAGTTTCTGGCTGCTCTGATTTCTGAGAAAGTCACATCACGGCCCTACAGCTGATGACGAAATCCACCTACAGAATTAGCAACCACCCGTCTCTCCACTTTACAAAACCATTTAGCAAATCCACCCCAGCTCGTTATTACTCCCTGGGTCCGGGGCTGGAAATGTCCTTCGGGTTTCTGCCTGCCAGCTGGGACAGTTGATGGCCTCCCGGGGGTAACCAGATCCTGCCCTACTCACTCCACTCTCTTCTCTTTGGGTCTGACCTGAGTTCAGTGAGCCTGTGCTTTAGTTATATGTTAATAAGGACTTCAGTTCCTGGAACCTTGGGCTTGACATTGACCTGTGTGTTCTCTCAGTGGAAACGAGTCAGAATGATCCTTCCCAGGCCTGGAACGATGTTGCTGGGATGGATGGGCCTGAAATTGGAGTGAGATCTTGGTTCAAATCCTGGCTCTGCTACTTACCAGCCGGGATCATCTAGCTAGTCAGGCATCACAACTAGCTGGACAAGCCTAGTTGTCCAGGTAGCAGTCTCAGTGTTACTCTAAGGGTTACATGAAAGAAGGCGTGCAAATGAATCTGGGATCTATTGCAGGCCAGGACAGGTTAATTGAAATAGAGAATTAGCACCTGAGCCACAGTGAGGTAAGTGACTCTTTAGTCTGTGTTTTTAGATAAGAAAATTGAGAACCAAAAGGAGGGAGGGGGTGACAGGAGAGAAGGAAGGAAGGTGAGAGAACTGAGGATGGAGTCTGGATGGGTTTTGTTTTTTTCTTCTTTTAAAAATTGAAGTATAGTTGATTTACAGTATTGTGTTAGTTTCAGGTGTACAGCAAAGTGATTTGGTTATATATAGATATATGTATATATCTATTTTTTTCTTTTTTTAAATTTATTTTATTTTTATTTTATTTTTGGCTGCATTGGGTCTTTGTTGCTGTGCACGGACTTTCTCTAGTTGTGGCAAGTGGGGGCCACTCTTTGTTGCGGTGCGTGGGCGTCTCATTGCGGTGGCTTCTCTTGTTGGCGGAGCGTGGGCTGTAGGCTTCCAGGCTCAGTAGTTGTGGTGCACGGGCTTAGTTGCTCCACAACATGTGGGATCTTCCCGGACCAGGGCTCGAACCCGTGTCCCCTGCACTGGCAGGCAGATTCTTAACCACTGCGCCACCAGGGAAGCCCTATATCTATTTTTTAAAGTCTTTTCCATTATAGTTTATTACAAGATATTGAATATAGTTCACTGTGCTATACAGTAGGTCCTTGTTTATCTATTTTATATATAGTAGTGTACATCTTTTAATCCCATGCTCCCAATTTATCCCTCTCCTCCCTTCCCCTTTGGTAACTGTAACTCTGTTTTCTAGGTCTGTGAGTCTGTTTCTATTTTGTAGATAAGTTCGTTTGTATCTTTTCTTTATTTTTTTTTTTTATTTATTTTTTTTTTTGTGGTATGCGGGCCTCCCTCTGCTGTGGCCTTTCCCGTTGCGGGGCACAGGCTCCGGACGCGCAGGCCCAGCGGCCACGGCCCACGGGCCCAGCCGCTCTGCGGCACGTGGGATCCTCCCAGACCGGGGCGCGAACCCGGTTCCCCTGCATCTGCAGGCGGACGCGCAACCACTGCGCCACCAGGGAAGCCCCTGTATCTTTTCTTTAGATTCCACATATAAGTGATATCATATAATATTTGTCTTTTTCTATCTGACTTACTTCACTTAGTATGATAATCTCTGGGTCCATCCATGTTGCTGTAAATGGCATTATTTCATTCTTTTTTTATGGCTGAGTAATATTTCATTGTATATATGTACCACATCTTCTTTATTCATCTGTTGGTGGACACTTAGGTTGCTTCTGTGTCTTGGCTCTTGTAAATAGTGTGGCTATGAACATTGGGGTGCATGTATCTTTTCGAATTAGAGCTTTCATCTTTTCTGGATATATGCCCAGGAGTGGGATTGCTGGATCATATGGTAACTCTATTTTGAGTTTTTTAAAGAACCTCCATACTGTTTTCCATAGTGGCTGCACCAGTTTACATTCCCACCAACAGTGTAGGAGGGTTCTCTTTTCTCCACACCCTCTCCAGCATTTATTATTTGTAGACTTTTTGATAGTGGCCATTCTGACCAGTGTGGTGATACCTTATTATAGTTTTGATTTGCATTTCTCTAATAATTAGCAGCGTGGGGCATCTTTTCATCTGCCTTTTGGCCAGATGGTCTTCTTTAGAGAAATGTCTGTTTGGGTCTTCTGCCCATGTTTTGATTGGGTTATTTGGTTTTTTGTTATTGAGTTGTATGAGCTGTTGGTATATCTTGGAAATTAAGCCCTTGTCGGTCGCATCATTTGCAAATATTTTCTCCCAGTCCCTAGATTGTCTTTTCGTTTTATGATTTCTTTTGCTGTGCAAAAGCTTATAAGTTTGATTAGGTCCCATTTGTTTATTTTTGCTATTGCCTTGGGAGACTGATCTAAGAAAACGTTGCTAAGATTTATGTCAGAAAATGTTTTGTGTATGTTCTCTTCTAGGAGTTTTATGGCGTCATGTCTTATATTTAAGTCTTTAAGCCATTTTGAGTTTTTCTGAATGGTGTGAGGTTATGTTCTAACTTCATTGATATACATGTGACTGCCCAGCTTTCCCAGCATCACTTGCTGAAGAGGTTGTCGTTTCCCCATCGTATATTCTTGCCTTCTTTCTTGAAGATTAACTGACCATAGGTGTGTGGGTTTGTTTCTCGGCTCTCTATTCTGTTCCATTGATCTGTATGTCTGTTTTTGTGCCAATACCATGCTGTTTTGGTCACTGTAGCTTTGTAGTATTTTCTGAAGTCTGGGAGCGTTGTGCCTCCAGCTTTGTTCTTTTTCCTCAGCATTGCTTTGGCAATTCTGGGTCTTTTGTGGTTCCATATAAATTTTAGGATTATTCTAGTTCTGTGAAAAATGTCATGGGTAATTTGATAGGAATTGCATTAAATCTGTAGATTGCTTTGGGTAGTTTGGCCATTTTAACTATATTAATTCTTCCAATCCAAAAGCATGGGATATCTTTCCATTTCCTTGGAACATCTTCGATTTCCTTTATAGTTTTATAGTTCTCAGCATTTAAGTCTTTCACCTCCTTGGTTAGGTTTATTCCTAGATTTTTTATTTCTTTGATGTGATTTTAAATGGGATTGTTTTTTTACTTTCTGTTATTTCATTGTTAGCGTAAATAAATGCAACAGATTTCTGTATATTAATCTTGTATTCTGCTACCTTGCTGAACTCATTTATCAGTTCTAATAGTTTTTGTGTAGAGTTTTTAGGGTTTTGTACATAGAGTATCATGTCATCTGCATATAATGACTGTTTTACCTCTTCCTTTCTGATTTGGATACCTTTTATTTCTTTTTCTTGTCTGATTGTTGTGGCTAGAACTTCCAATACTATGTTGAATAGAAGTGGTGAGAGTGGGCATCCTTGTCATGTTCCAGAATTTAGTGAGAAAGATTTCAGCTTTTCACTGTTTAGTATTATGTTGGCTGTGGGTTTGTCATAAGTGGCTTTTATGTTGAGATATGTTCCCTCTGTGCCCACTTTGGCAAGAGTTTTTATCATGACTGGATGTTGAATTTTATCAGATGCTTTTTCAGCATCTGAGATGATCATGTAGTTTCTATCTTTTCTTTTGTTGATGTGATGGGAGTTTGGATGTTTTGTCCTTATATTTCCCTTGCTTCCCCCAGACTCCTGCCCCCACCTCATCCCCTGAAAACAAACACATCAACCACCAAGTCCCTGGTGCCCATGTTCCAAAAGCAAGCACAGGTCAACCCCACCTCTCCTTTCTGCAAGGCCTCAGTGAAGAAGAAGAAGAAGAAGAAGGGCACCAAAGTGACCAAGTATATCTGAGTATTGAGTCCATCAAGGTCCAAACTGTTTTAAATCTGGAAAGGCAAAGAGAAGGAGGAGAAGAGTTGGTGTGAGGAAAAGTGAAAGGGATGGAGGAGAGTTGGCTGGGAGAAGAGGAGGCAGAGGGCCAGCTGAATTTCCTTCCTCGGTGGGAGCTGGTGCTGCTCCCAGAGGCCTGTGCATCCCCGCAGTCTAAGCAGCCCTCCACTTTCCTCAACAGTACTTCCTGCCTTCTCCTCTGCTGCCCTCGTGCTGAGCCCTTGACCTTGCTTCCTAGTTCACTGTGAAAGGAGATGCAATCCCAAGAGAGCTCACACAAGCTGTCTCCAGCGCACCTGCTTAAACCTGTGTCTGTACTCTGTGACCTGGCCTGTTACTCTAACAGGGTGGCTGCCTTCTATTGTGCATTGGACCCCTTCCCCATCCCAGTGACCCTCTCCCTTCTCTCCCCTCATGTCTATACAGACAGGTTATACCTTCTCCCATTTAAAACAAGGAAACCTAGACCCTACTTTCTCTGCCCCCCTTACCAGCACTTCCTGCCTCCAGTGTCCCTGTTACCCCTTTTCTCCTGAATCCCCCATCAGGCTCTCTCTTCCACTCCACCAAAAAAGCCCTGGTGAAGGTCACCACGATGTTCAATCCAGCGGTCAGTTTTCAGCTCTCATCCTGTTTGATCTATCAGCAACGTCCAACACCACTGAAGTTCAAGTATGTTTCTTCATGTGGTTCCAGGAGGCCACACCCTCTCCTGGTTGCTTTTCTGTTTCTGTTACTCATTCCCTCATGTCTCTCTTTTTTGAATGTTGGGTGTACTCAGGCTGTCCCCAGACTTCTCATTTGGACTTACTCCTTGGTGATCTTATCCATTCTTAAATCCCATCTCTCTGTATGCTGATGACTATCAAATTGATGCATCTAGCATGAACCTCTCCCGAATTCCAGGCTTGCACATCCCCCGGCTCATTTACAGCTCTGTCTGGATAGCCAATGGACAACTCTTATTTAACATGTCCAAAAACAAGCTCCAATCTGCCCCGCCCCAAGCCTGTCCTCCCGTGATTCTTTCCATCTTGTTAATGGCAACTCGGGCCCTCTCGTTACTCTGGCAAATAATTATGGTGCCTTCCTTGACTCCTTCCTTCCTCATACCCCACGTCCAAACAGCAGCAAATCCTGTCAGCTCTACCTTCAAAATGTATCCGAATCCCACCACATCTCAGCACCTCCGCTGCCGCCAGCCGCATCTGAGCCACCATCATCTCTGGCCCGAATTAAAGCAGCAGCGTCTTAATCATCCCCCCTCCGCTTGCAGGCTGGTCCCTGCAGCCTCTTCTCAGCACAGCAGCCAGAGGGGTCCTCTAAAACACTGAGTCCGATAATGTCACCCTTTTGCTCAAAAAGAAAAAAAAGTGAGAGGGACTCCCGTGGTGGTCCAGTGGTAAAGAATCCGCCTTCCAATGCAGGGGACTCGGGTTCAATCCCTGGTCGGGGAACTAAGATCTCACATGCCGCGGGGCAACTAAGCCCACGTGCCGCAACTGCTGAGCTCCGCGCCTCAACGAGAGAGCCCGCGTGCTGCAAACTACAGAGCCCATGCGCTCTGGAGCCCGCATGCCACAACGGGAGAGAAGCCCGCGCACTGCAACTAGAGAGAAACCAGAGCAGACCCCGCGCCGGAACGAAAAAGATCCCGTGTGCCGCAACTAAGACCTGATGCAGCCCCCCGAAAAAGGAAAATAAATAAATAAAATAAATAAATGTTAAAAGAAAAAGAGAATTGTCTGCCTTTAATGTGAAACCAATAGGAAAGAATCTTTAAAACAAAAAACTCCCAGTGTCTCCTGTCTCTCTCCGAACAAAGCCTGGTCCTTACAGTAGCCCCTTGTGATGTGGCCCCTCCCACCTCTGACCTCTCAGCGCCAGCCACACTTAACCTCTAGCTGTTCCTCATACCTGCCAGGTGGGCTCTCCCTGGAACTATTCCCCCATGTGTCTGCCGGGCTTGCTTCCTCATCACTTACAAATGCAGCCCTTTGTCTCCTAGTACAGCCTTCCCTGATGACCCTGTGTAAGGTGCTAACACCAGCCTAGTGTGCACCAGCCTCACTGTAGGCCCTATTTTTCTTCCATAGAGCACCATCTCATGTACTGTGTATTTCAATCATTTACCCTCTCTCTACCACTAAAATATAAGATCCACAGGACCAGAGACAATCGTTTTCTGTTCACGGCTGTACCCCTAGAGTAGTGCCCATGATAGGCTTTCAAGAAACATGTGTTGCAAAGAAGATATACAGATGGCCAACAAACACGTGAAAGGATGCTCAGCATCATTAATCATTAGAGAAATGCAAATCAAAACTACAATGAGATATCATCTCACACCGGTCAGAATGGCCATCATCAAAAAATCTAGAAACAATAAATGCTGGACAGGGTGTGGAGAAAAGGAACACTCTTGCACTGCTGGTGGGAATGTAAATTGATACAGCCACT
>NC_041227.1:73628854-73633019 GCF_002837175.3 Physeter macrocephalus | reverse complement strand
CTAGTGGGAAGCAGCCGCATAGCACAGGGAGATCGGCTAGGTGGTTTGTGACCACCTAGAGGGGTGGGATAGGGAGGGTGGGAGGGAGGGAGACGCAAGAGGGAAGAGATATGGGAACATATGTATATGTGTAACTGATTCACTGTGTTATAAAGCAGAAACCAACACACCATTGTAAAGCAATTATACTCCAATAAAGATGTTAAAAAAAGATGTGTTGAATGAATGAGTATGAAAATTCAGAGCAGTTGCTCCTTGAGTTTAGGGAAGACTGGAAGAATCCACTGGCCCTTAGGAATCACTGAACCATAATGAGGTAAAACAGAGAAATAGGTGACAGAGAGCAGGGCTGGGTATCTTTTGGAAGAAAACAGGTGACCATCTGTATTGGGCCAGTTCTATAGTTAGGCAGAGTATATGGCAGGAGAGCTCTTTTTCTGAGGTTTATGCAACAGATGTGGTTTTGTATAAATCACACTTCTGTAAAAGGAATCCTATTTTAAATGTACTAGTGGAGATTGCTATTTAAAGGAATCTGATGTCAAATTCTTTTGTAAAATGACTAATCTCCTGATTTGTCCTTAGTGTCAATTCATATTTTCCGGAAAAAAAAATTATATTTACTTAAATCAAGGTATGCTTGTCTGAGCTGAGGAAATCTCTTCATTTTCCATTTTTCCACTTTATTATTATAAAAGTAAATATTATAATATAAAGTCTTTGTTATTCCCTTTTTCTTTGCTCCTCCCATTCTTGCCCCTCTTCATTCCTGCTTTTCCTTTAGCTGAGCTTTGTTCCTCCCTTAGACTCTGACATAGAATGTTCTTCTGTAACACGGCCGGATTTAGAGTGTGACGAACAGTGGCCCTTTCTCAGACCAGATGAGTCCGGTCCTGGGTGGAGCAAAGGGATCTGTTAGGGGTGGGTGAATGCATACGGGGGGTACAGGGGTCAGTTCTTAGGGGATATTCAGGTACAGCCAGATTGGAGAACCACTGACCAAAAAAAACACTGTGTGCTATTTGAGGCTGTTGAATGAGGCTGGATGGGCATCCCTTATGGGGCTTTGCAGAAGGTGCTTGATGTGAATTTGGCCGTAGACTGTGACCGGACTGGCTGATTTGTCTGGGGGCTGGAGTTCAGGCCTCCGGACTATCCCCTCTTGGTACGTCACCCACCTGCGGAAATCTCAGAGGAGAGCGAGCTCCTGGGACCTCTGCCTGATGGAGTTTAGTCCAGGTGCCCTCAACAGTGTCTGCCTGCAGTGACCTTGGACTTCACAGGCCCAACATCCAATCTGTCTCCCTTCAGACTGGAACAGGTTCCTCCCGAGAAAGAATAAAACTGTGTATTATGGGGGTTTGGTGGGGTGTGCAGGCAACTAAGACCAGAACCTGCTTCCATGACAATAGTACAGGCTGATTTGTTTAGAGGTTGTTTGACCTCAGGGATGGTCTTCAGGTCCCCACTCAGGTTTTCTGAAAAACTTTCTCCTTTTGGTTCTCATCAGAGGTCAGAGCAGGGGTTTAGGAAACAAGTTGGCTCTGGCTAAGAGTTCAGTGGTAACCATATAGGTTGTAGAGTGTAGAGCATGTGCCCGACTGGTGTGACTGGACCTCTCCAAGCCCACTTGTTTACGTATAAAGTGTGCCCAGCTCTCTCACCAGGGTTTCTCAACATCAGTCAGACTGCAGATGAAAGCTCTTTGCAGACTGTGAAGGGCTAGACAATAAAGGAGAAATGCTGTTGTCATTATTTTCCATGCACACCTGGTCTTCACACATTTGAACGAGCCAAACAGGTGAACTGGGAAGATCTAAGGTTACCGAATTCATTGTTGGAGTCAAGTGACATATCTTCCCGCAGCCGCCCTCTTGTGTAAAATGGGACCCTATTTATTTATAAATTGCATTTCGGGAAAATTGGGTCACAGTCTTGTGAAGACCACCATCTGAAGTGAGAAGTGAAGCTGAAGAAGGAGACGCGAGGGGTGTCGCTGAAGCCACGTGGGAGAGTTTTGATTTCACGAGATCAGGGACCCCTCGCTTTCTCAGCTAGGAGAACTCAGGAGGAAAGTTATTCTTGCTGCTTTGTTTGGGTCCGTAGTGGTGGAGAGCAGAGGTAGAGGGTCAGTTATATACTAATATGGGGGTGAGTTTGCTGTAGAAATAGAAGATAAAACAGAGGTTTGGGGAGCAGGAAGTGGCAGGCTCTGGCATTGTCTAGGTCTCTCACGCGCCTCCCGGCTCATTCATTTGACACGGAGACACTCTTAGGAATGGGGTCCGGGAGAGGCACGGAGCTGAGGAAGGGTGGGTCCTATGCTGTGCCACCACCTCCCCCCTGAGTCTTGAGAGAGTCAGAGCAAAGTTGCTCTGTGCTGCTGAAAGAGAAGAAACAAAACTAACCTCCCCATTAGAAATCTGGGAGGTGGAGAGTGCTGGAGAGCATGGTGGGGGGAGGAGAGGAAGTTGAGCAATGCTGGTGATTTGGGGAAAGACACAGCTCAGGGTTTCCACTCTTGCAGACCATCTGTCTATCTGGAAACCAAGGCCATTGCGAAAGGCCGCTCGAGCTTGGCTCAGTGCCTCCTGAATGGTTGGGATGCGTCTGCCCCAGGCGTCACTTTCTAGGCAGAGGCCTGGCCCTAAGAGGGACTCTAATAGAGTTCTCGGTGCAGCCCCTGTGAACCTGACGGTGCAGTTTGGGTCACTAGGAAGGCAGAACCAAGGCTTCCCCTGTGACAAGAGAAGCAGAATGGTGGGGGCCAGGGCATGCCTGTCTGAAGCCACAGCCGCCTGCAGATGGGGGGCCAGCATCTCCTTTTCCCTGAGACCTGATGTCTCAGTATCTAACCCTTGTGCCCTATATCCTGGGACCTTCTGAAGGCCCACGTGGGTACCCTGTGGTTGTCACAGACGCTCTCCCTTGGGAGGAGGCTGCTGGTGTGCACAGTGGCTGAGACCCACAGGAGACATTGGGCTGCTCAAGTTGGTGGGGGACCTGAGCTTGGGTTACATTGGGGGACAAAGTGCAGGGAAGATGCTGATCTTTGCCGGAGGCTGTGCAGGATGGCCTGGCTGAAGGGGACTCTTCACTAGTCCTGATGTATGAGGGAGGGAAGACGGAGCTGGTTGGTTTCTTCTCCGGGTCAGGAGGACACGACGGGGTCCCCCTTCCTGTAATCAGTTGCCCCTGTGCTGAATGGTCTGATTCAGAGTCTGTAGGAAATTTCTGGGGGCCTTTGGAGATACAGAGCTGGGAGTTCTCTCCCAGCATAGTGGCAGAGAAAACAAGAGGACGAGGGCTGCACGACAGCAAGGGGCCCGGGTTGCCCTGGGAAGGCCTCTCAGAGGCTTGAAGGTACAGGAGGGAGGCTGCTCCCGTCGGCTCGCTCTCTCTGTCCCCGCAGAATCTGGAACCGTGGCTGAAGAGGAGCCTTGGGAACAGGTAATGAGGAGGCAGGTGGGAGAGGGGTCTTGTCATGTAGAAAGGGAGGTCACTTCTCTGGGGATTTACGAGCCTCCTGGATAGTTTTCAGAGAAGGAAATGTAGGTATTTGTCTCTGGAAAAAGAGTGTTCTTTGCAGCCTCTCTACACCCAATCTAGAAAGATTGCAGACGGTGAGTCTGTATTTCTTGTCTATGTGACCCCATCAGGGGATGGAGAACCAGCCAGGGAGCAGGTTCTAAATGGGGTCACTGGTGGGGGAGGGGGGCCTGGAGTTGAGGGGCTGTTCATACACCCCAAGAGCCCCAGCGCTGAGCCCCGGGCCCTGGGAGGGGAGGAGCCGTCCGTTCTGTCCCCACTGTCTCCCACTCCTCCTCCTCCCGTTCTCTGCTCCCCTCCCCACGCCCCTCCTGCCTGGCTTGCTGCTTTATCTCCCTCTCCTTCCCTGGTTCCTCCTGTCTCCCCGATGTGGATGGAATGGCCCAGGGCTCCATCTGGACCTCTTTTCCTTTTCAAAAGCAGAATCAGATCCTGTTCCTCCTCTGCTTAAAGTTTTTTTTTTTTTTTTTTGTGGTACGCGGGCCTCTCACTGTTGTGGCCTCTCCCGCTGCGGGCTCCAGACGCGCAGGCTCAGCGGCCATGGCTCACGGGCCCAGCTGCTCCGCGGCATGTGGGATCTTCCCGGACCGGGGCTCGAACCCGCGTCCCCCGCATC
>NC_041227.1:73626853-73628354 GCF_002837175.3 Physeter macrocephalus | reverse complement strand
GATGCTTGATATGATTTCAATTTTCTTAAATTTACTGAGGCTTGATTTATGACCCAGGATGTGATCTATCCTGGAGAATCTTCTGTGTGCATTTGAGAAGAAATTGTAATCTGCTGTTTTTGGATGGAATGTCCTATAAATATCAATTAAATCTGTCTGGTTTATTGTGACATTTAAAGCTTCTGTTTCCTTATTTATTTTCATTTTGGATGATCTGTCCATTGGTGTAAGAGAGGTGTTAAAGTCCCTCACTATTATTGTGTTACTGTAGATTTCCTCTTTTATAGCTGTTAGCAGTTGCCTTATGTATTGAGGTGCTCCTATGTTGGGTGCATATATATTTATAATTGTTATCTCTTTTTCCTGGATTGATCCCTTGATCATTATGTAGTGTCCTTCCTTGTCTCTTGTAACATTCTTTATTTTAAAGTGTATTTTATCTGATATTCTCTTAGCTTTTGCTTGTCTGTAAAGCTTTTGATTTCTCCATCGACTCTGAATGAGATCCTTGCCGGGTAGAGTAATCTTGGTTATAGCTTCTTCCCTTTCATCACTTTAAGTATATCATGCCATTCCCTTCTGGCTTTTAGAGTTTCTGCTGAGAAATCAGCTGTTAACCTTATGGGAGTTCCCTTGTATGTTATTTGTCATTTTTCCCTTGCTGCTTTCAATAATTTTTTTTTTTCTTTAAATTTTGTCAGTTTGATTACTGTGTGTCTCCGCGTGTTTCTCCTTGGGTTTATCCTGTATGAGACTCGCTGAGCTTCCTGAACTTGGGTGGCTATTTCCTTTCCCATGTTAGGGAAGTTTTCGACTATAATCTCTTAAAATATTTTCTCTGGTCCTTCCTCTCTGTCTTCTCCTTCTGGGACCCGTATAATGCAAATGTTGTTGCGTTTAATGTTGTCTCAGAGGTCTCTTAGGCTGTCTTCATTTCTTTTCATTCTTTTTATTCTGTTCCACAGCAGTGAGTTCCACCATTCTGTCTTCCAGGTCACTTTATCCGTTCTTCTGCCTCAGTTATTCTGCTATTGATTCCTTCTAGTGTAGTTTCCATTTAGGTTATTGTATTGTTCATCTCTGTTTGTTTGTTCTTTAATTCTTCTAGGTCTTTGTTAAACATTTCTTGCATCTTCTCGATCTTTGCCTCCATTCCTTTTCCGAGGTCCTGGATCATCTTTACTATCATTATTCTGAATTCTTTTTCTGGGAGGTTGCCTATCTCCACTTCATTTAGTTGTTTTTCTGGGGTTTTATCTTGTTCCTTCATCTGGTACATAGCCCTCTGCCTTTTCCTCTTGTCTGTCTTTCTGTGAATGTGGTTTTTGTTTCACAGGCTGCAGGATTGTATTTCTTCTTACTTCTGCTGTCTGCCTTCTGGTGGATGAGGCTATCTAAGAGGCTTGTGTAAGTTTCCTGATGGGAGGGACTGGTGGTGGGTGGAGCTGACTGTTGCTCTGGTGGGCAGAGCTCAGTAAAACTTTAATCTGCTTGACTGCTG
>NC_041227.1:73594827-73626513 GCF_002837175.3 Physeter macrocephalus | reverse complement strand
CCACTACTTTGTGTGTGCCCACCGAGAGTGGAGTCACTGTTACCCCCAGTCCTGTCGAAGTCCTGCAATCAAATCTAGCTAGGCTTCAAAGTCTGATTCTCTAGGAATTCCTCCTCCTGTTGCCAGACCCCCAGGTTGGGAAGCCTGACGTGGGGCTCAGAACCTTCACTCCAGTGGGTGGACTTCTGTGGTATAAGTGTTCTCCAGTCTGTGAGTCACCCACCCGGCAGTTATGGGATTTGATTTTACTGTGATCGCACCCCTCCTACTGTCTCATTGTGGCTTCTCTGTCTTTGGATGTGGGGTATCTTTTTGGTGAGTTCCAGTGTCTTCCTAGTGATGATTGTCCAGCAGCTAGTTGTGATTATGGTGTTCTCACAAGAGGGAGTGAGAGCACGGCCTTCTACTCCACCATCTTGGTTCGTCTCTGATATTTTGGTTTTGATTTGCATTTCCCTGATGATTAGTGATGTCGAACATCTTTTCACATATGTTGGAGGACAGAGGGAACAAAAAGCACCCACGGAACTGAGGAGGCATCTTGAGACTGAGAACTAGGCAGGCAGCTCCAGGTGATCAACGGATCAGTTTATTATAGGGTAACTTACTCACAGGGTGGGACCCGGCTCAGGCAGACAGTGATCCGGGAGCATTCATATCCGTACTGTGCACCACCGAGGGGCCATTGGGACAATTTTATAGTTAACTTAGGGTATGGGGGTAGGTGCTTGGAGACAGGACATGCATTTTTACGTCACGATTTATGAACGGGTAACTAGTCCTTTGGGCACTGGGAGTATGTCAGTGAAGGTTTCGTCACTGGGGCCTCACGGAGCACGGAGGCCCCCTGGTCCTAATGATTATTAACACTATTGGCTACAGAGCCCTTGATGACATAGAAGTGATTTACTGCACCGTACAGTTCTGGGTAGGATCAGCCAAAGGACAGGAGAAACTGTAAGGGCCCAGGATTGTGGCAGTTATGTTAACAGCCATATACTCCACTCCTGACATCTTGATGGCCCGTATAATCTTGTCCGTCATTTTTCCACATAGACCCTAGGGCTAGATATCGAGAGGTGGCTTTTGTATTCCTAGCCCAAAGCAACAGTATAAGAAGTAGCACGAACAAAGGGTTCCTAATAAACAAAAGCATAGTAAGAACTATGGTTCTCCATTTACCTGGGAGAGAAGGAAGCCAGTGGGTAAAGCATCAGCAAAGGGGATTTCATCCATTGGATTAATGACTGTTTTCATATGGGAGTGTTAATCAGTTTATGTTGGATTCATGTGAAGGTGTAAATGCAGCATTCCTGCCCAGTTAAGGTCCTTACGTGTCCTTCCCTGTGAGGCTGTCAGCATATCTAAGGCCATATGGTTTTGCAGCACCACCTTTCTTGTTTGAGTGGTTTCCTGGTTTCATGGAGAGGTGGGAGTCATTCGAAGCTGATGGGGTAAATTGCTAACACCTGGATTTCTAGTTTAGCACTTACACTGGTTTGTCGGCCATTCCCACCTTGACCTACTATGATGGGCCCACCACCTGGACTTAATAGCAGGAAGGTTACAGGGAACTCCTGGTAAAGAGGTGTATGTACGGCCCAGAAGGGAAGGCGCATTGGCCCGTCCACTCATAGGGCAAATAAGGCCACAAATAAGCTCCACATTTCCAGATCCCTTGTTTGGGAGCCATGAAGTCGCCTGTTCTATAGGAAGCTGCTTCCGTTCCTGTCCGTTCATCGTTTGGTATGTTGTGAGTTCCTCAGCAGACTTCAAAGAGAAGCCCCCCCATACATCTGTGATTTGTTTGGGTGTGGTTGGTCCTTCCTATGCAGGTGGGGGCTCTGGACATCAAGGCTCCTTGTGCAGCTCCCAGCCACACTAAGCCATCCCAAATATAAGCTGTGGGAATCCAGGGATTACTTGACCGGTTTTGCACCAGGGAAAAAACATACTGTTTAGAGTCACTATAATCAAACAGAACTTTCATGTATAGGAACCGGATCACCAAGGGGATTTTTGGTCACCAAGCCATTGTCCTGTTCTGTGGGACAGATGAACTGTCCACAGCATCTCCTCTGCATTGGAGACAGGCTGCAGACCCAGCACTCAGAGCGATGGTGGACCTTTGCATATGCTGAGGCCCAGGAGACGAGGACATTTCCGGTAACCAGAGCCAGGGAGTCTATGAGGCACACACTATGAGTGATAAGACAGATGTTTTAAGGGTGAAAGGTAGGCAAATCCTCATTTGTGAGTAGCACCGTAGCTGTTTGATCTCCGTTGGCCAAAACCACCCCTGGTTTTGGCCTTTTTCCTGGCAGGTGGTGTGACTCGTTTTTGTCCTTTAATGTCTTCAGTACCTGGGGCCTCAGCAGGAACCCACATGAGCAAACGCACTTCAGCTCCTTGTGCTAATGCTTTGGAGAGGAGATTTGGGTCTGAGTGGGGCCCATTCCCACATAAAAGGCCTGATTGAAGGAAGGCAATACCCAGGCAAGTCCCAGGCCCCAAGGGATTAGGATAGCAAGCCACCTGGGAGGGGGAGACCAATTTAAATGCTAATGAATTACAGTAACACTAGGTCAGAGGTCCTGTGGCAGTGGTGAAAGGAGACCTTCCTACAGGGTAGGCTTAAGGCCGCCCTTCTGAACCTGCACTCTCAGGCTCTTGGTGTCTGGTCAGGTAGCCATTCATCTGCAGATTGTCATCCTGGGGACAGCATTTAATCGTCTGATAGTTTCAGACCTCAACGTGGAGGGGGTGGGGAGGGACCAACCTCTTAACGTGCAGTCAGGAGATGGGGCTTTTAATGTGGCTCCCGACATGTTGACATGCTCTGTAAGGCCAGCCGCGGTGGGATTTGTATGGTAGATGGAAAGTTCAAAGTATTTCTTGGGGTTTCTGCCCACTCTTGTATTTCACGTCCAGTGAAATGATTCCTTGTTCATGTCAGTTTGGGCTGGTGTTCCATACATAACTTCCAATTTTGACAGGCCTTTGATTGTTGCAGCCTAGTTGGTTTTCTTACTGGTAAAGGTTTGCATCAATCTCGTGGCTGTGTCAGCACAGGTTGGAGTATATTTATGTCCTTCTGACACTGGCAAAGGCCCTATGTAGTCCACTTGTCATCTGGTCAGAGCGTCCAGTGTACCCTGGGGTGTGTCGAAGAGGGTGGCACTTCAAAGGACACTGAGGGCCGTCCTTATCTGTGACTCAGAGGTCCGTGTATTGGAGAGGCAAATGCGGCTTTTTTACTATTTCCCAAGTTTTGGGGCCTCTGTGTACCGACTTTCGGTGGAGCCAGTCCGCCATGTCAGAGGGGGTCTGTAATTCTTCCAGCAACAAAGCTCTTGCTAATGCAGCTGCTTAGTGATGATGACCAGGCAGAGTTGTCGCGTGCCATAAGGTCATGCTGGCACCTGGTGGCACGCAGGCAGTCCAAATATCAGCCCTCAGTTCAGCCCCCCACAGAGGTTTCTTTAATATTTTCTGATTATTTTGATGCCAAGTGGCAAGCTTGAGGGGCATGGGTTTGTGGGTAATCACCAGCCATGTGGCTCTGGGTTCTGCCCACTGACTACGTTGTTCAGTCCCTTGAACCAGATGTCATCCGGAGCCAAACAAACAGCTGTGGAGGACCACCGAGTGGCTTGGCCCTACAGCTGACATCGTGTATCATGTATTAGCAGGGGGCATCCTGGTATCTTCCTGTACCTGTGGTAGAGGGGGTGCAGCAGGTGATGTTGCGGGGGTCTTTGGTGGGTCGCTGTAGGTCACTGGCCCTAATCGGGTGTGCGCCTCCCGGCAGAGGGTGCCTTTCTGCCGAGGAGGCTTTTACACTTGGTGAGGTGCTCAGTCGCACACAGGTAGGAATTCGGTATGTCAGCCGGTAGGTCGGTGGTCAGACCCTTGGTTTGTTGTAAGTCTGGATAAACTGCTGACAGTTGTTTTTCTTTAGGACCATACTGGTTCTCTGCCCCTTTCCGTTATTGAGACCAAACTCCTAGCGGGACTTATTTCCCATTTTGTTGCTGCCAGAGCCTCCACCCAAACCCACCTGGATATATACTTAAATCCAATTCGCATCTTGCATCTGGCATTAACACCCTCAGTCCTTGGACAATCAGCTTGCCCTTTGCAGGAGCCTCTTGTTGTGGGGTGTTCCAGTCCCAGATTGCTCTCTTTTTCATTAAAGCATATAGTGGCTTTAATATCTGGGCAAGGTGGGGATTAGAAGGGTGCCAGTACCCTAGCAGACCTATAAAGACCTGTAGTTCTTTTACATGTCAGGGCATGGGATACACCTGTGTTTTATCAGAACAGCCTCAGGCATCACTTTAGTCTTGCCAGACCAGGTAACTCCAAAGAGCTTTACTGACTGTCTCTGTCCTTGCACCTTGTTGGCGTTTGCCTCCCATCCCTGTGCTTTTAAATGTTCCTGAAGAGGCGTAGTGACTTGGGGAAGAGAGCGCAAGGCATCACAGCTTGACATGTCATCGATGTAATGATAGAGAACTAACGGGGGAGGGGAAGCCCAGTTCTCCAAATCCCAGGCCACCATCCCATGACATACGGCAGGACTCTGCAGACTGCCTTGGGGCAAGGCAGTAAAAGCCTGTTGTCTCCCATGCCACGTGCAGGTGAACTGGTCCTGGGACTCCTTATCTAAGGGTGTGCTGAAAAAGGTATTAGACAAACCTAAGACACAGTGATCTGTCTAAAGGGAAGAGGAATTGGATCCAGGGGTTGGGCTGTTTGGAACTGCTGCATAGATAGGGAGGTGTTGCCTTGTTTAATTCTCTGTCATCTACTATCATGCGCCAGGTTTGGTTTTTCCACCAGCCACATGGGGCTATTTAGCAGGCTTTGTGCCGGGTCTTTTAACCTCCACCTTCCCTAATTCCTTGACGGTAGCTGTTATTTTTTCCTGTCCCGCAGGTAGGTGATATTGTTTTATTGCCGCCACTCTCCACGGGATAGGCAACTTTACAGGATCTCATTTACCATGATCCACCATTGCAGGCTTGACTGCTTGGATCCATAAGTGGAACTCGCTCATGGTGGTTATGAGGTCCAGGTCCTGTAGGACATCCACACCCAAAATATACTCAGGTATGGGGAAAATATAAACCAGAAAGGGACGAGCAGGGTCCGGGGGGTGGGAGGGGGTCTTCCAATTTGTAAATACAGGCTCACTTGTTTCATCCTCACCTCTGGCCTCCATATCCATCAGTGGCTCGTATTTCCGCTTGGAACTTGGATGGATTCCCATAAATCAGGGTGCACTTGGCACAGTGTCTGTTAAAGCCAGGACAGTCTGTTTATTGCTGTGGGACTAATAAATAGTTCAGCATGGGAGCTCCAGTTGCCCCCTGTGGCCCGCACCAAGGAGCAACCTTGACTTCACCCCTAACCCCTAGGAGTGGGGGGTATGCACCCCTGTTCTTTATCTTCCTGCCCCTGTGGAGCATAGGCTTAAGCCTGTTCCTCTTTTTCTCTTGCTGTCAGAAGAGTAAACTATTTCATTGGGTAATGCTTTCCATGAGGTTAAAAGGATCGGATTAGGTTATCTATATTCTCCTTACGGGTTCCAGCTAATACCAGGTCTTGCCATAATTGTGGGAAATTCTAGTTGGGCCCCTTTGTTTAGTTTCCTCACTTTTTGTTTTTTTTTCTCTTTGCCTTTATCTCCCCTTCTATTTCCCTTATGCCAGATCTTTTCTGTTTTGCTTAGATCAGCTATCATGGCCGCCCCGTCTGAATGAGTCGATTAACCATTGGGGCCAAAACTGAAACTAAGGTCCGGTACCAAGCTCCTAGAGTAGACTGCAGGATACCATCCTTTATGCCTGTTGTAAATAACTCCTCATGAAGTTCTCGGAAATTAGGAGCATAGATAGCGCGCTTTGTTCCCAGTTCCCCTCGCTATTTCTTGTAACTCTTGCATAGATGCCCATCTTCAGGGTGGGCACGGCACATCCCCCTCATTTGGCCCAGCCATGTGTATACCTGCACGTATCTAGTCAATCAAGGTGGCTGTAGCCACCCTTGGGTTTCTCCCAACCCAGCCGCATACAAATGTTGCTGGAGGGTGGGCTGTGCTGTGACCAAGGCCATTTTTGACATTCCTGACTCATTTAACATAATACCATTTCTCCCAGTATCCCATGAACGGAGCACCCAGGCTGCAATTCCTTTCCTGCTCTTTCGTTTAAAGCTGCCAGTGAATTCTAACTCAGTGGAGAAATATACCCGCACAGTTGTGTCTTGGCTTCTAGGGATCTCTCGTTTATCTCCCGGCTCCCTAGTGGCCTCTGTTGTAGTTTGGATCAGACTAACTCAGTGGAGAAATATACCCGCACAGTTGTGTCTTGGCTTCTAGGGATCTCTCGTTTATCTCCCGGCTCCCTAGTGGCCTCTGTTGTAGTTTGGATCAGAGGTCTTGCCCGCAGGTCTTCCTCCTCTAGAGTTATGTCCACATCTTCTGACATGTAGTTATCCCAAGGATCCCACCTCTTGGAGTCCCAGTTCTCCTGTGAAAAGGTCCTCACATTTGAATGGTGCAGCCTGTGGCCCTGCATTTTAGGCATCTTACATGTTATCACTTCAACATGTTCTTCCTGTTGTATTGTCTTTAATGTATGTCTGAAGTGGTAGAACATGCCATCTGGACATCCCTTTCTAATGCCGGCGCCTCTTTAGTCTTCTTTAGTTCCCCGTTGAGCTGTAATTCTTTTTCTGTTCCAATCCTTAGAGCGCATAACAAAGGTCATGCAATGCAATAGCTTACTTTGTTTTTCCACTTTTTGCTTTCCCACCCCTTCAGTTGATATATCTAATAAGGCCTTTGGTGTTTTGGGGGCATCCCTGTACTCACACACCGGCTGGAAGTGTTCCCTAAGCCTAGCCAAATCACTGCACGTGGAAGTGGCTGGCCAGCCTGGGATTTCCCCTACCATCAATGGGCTTTACTGCCCCTTTATCCATTCCTGTGTCATTTTCAGTTTCCTGACTGGCTTGCCAATTGTTGGAGGATGGAGGGAATGAAAAGTGCCCACTGAACTGAGAAGGCATCATGAGGCCAAAAAATGAGGCAGGCAGCTCTAGATAATCAGTGGATCAGTTTATTATAGGGTAACTTACAGGGTGCGATTGGTCAGACAACAATCTGGAAGCATTCGTTGCTGCACTCTGCACAGCAGAGGGGCCAATGGGACAGTTTTATAGTTAACCTAGGGTATGCGGGTAGGTCCTTGGAAACAGGGCGTGCATTCCTAAGTCAAGATTTATAAATCGGTAACAAGTCTCATGGGTGCTGGGAATACACCAGCGAAGGTTTTCATCATTGTTTGGGGACTAACGGAGCATAGAGGCCACCTGGTCCTAATGATTATTAAACACTATTAACTACAAAGCCCTTGACGGCAGAGAAGGTTTACTGCACAGTACAGTCCTGAGTAGAGTCAGCAGGACAGGAGAAACTGTCCTGACTTATGATGGTGTCATTTATGCTAACAACCATACAGTGTACCTGTTGGCCATCTGTATGTCTTCTTTGGAAAAATGTGTCTTTAGAGGCTTTGCCCATTTTTTAATTGGGTGTTTTTTATAAACTATTGAGTTGTATGAGTTCGCTGGGTGTTTTGGATATTAAGCCCTTATCAGATATATGATTTGCAAATATTTTCCCCCATTCCATAGATTGCCTTTTCATTTTGTTGATGGTTTCCTTTGCTGTGCAGAAGCTTTGATGTAGTGTCACTGGTTTTTGTGTTTGTTTGTTTTGTTTGCTTTTGTTGCCTTTGCTTTTGGTGTCAAATCCAAAAAATCATTGCCAAGAATGATGTAAAGGAGCTTACACCTGTTTTCTTCTAGGCATTTTATGGTTTCAGGTTTTACATACAAGTCTTTTATTTTCCTTTCAGTTTTATTGAGATGTAATTGACATATACGGCACAGTAGAAGTGTGAGGTGTACAGCATAATGATTTCACTTACATACATCATGAAATGATGACCACAGTAAGTTTAGTGAACATCCATCATCTCACATACAGAATGAAAGAGATGGAAAAGAAATATATTCTTCCTTGTGATGAGAACTCTTAGGATTTATTCTCTTAACAACTTTCATATATAACATATATCAGTATTAATTATATTTATCATGGTGTATGTTACATTCCTAATACTTTATTTATTGTATAACTGGAAGTTTGTACCTTTTGACTACCTTCATACAGTTCCCCCTCATCTCTGGTAACCGCAAAAATTTTCTATGAGTTGGTTTGTTTGTTTTTGAAGTATAATTGACCTATAACACTGTTAATTCATGTTACACAGCATAGTGATTTGATATTTCTATACATTTCAAAACGATCACCACAATTGATAAGTCTAGTTACCATCCATCACCATACAAAGATATTACATAGTTATTGACTATATTCCCCATACTGTACATTTCATACCCATGACTCATTTTTTTAAAAAATTTATTTAATTAATTTATTTTTGGCTGCATTGGGTCTTCGTTGCTGCGCGCGGGCTTTCTCTAATTGTGGCGAGCGGGGGCTGCTCTTCGTTGCGGTGCTCGGGCTTCTCATTGCAGTGGTTTCTCTTGTTGTGGGGCATGGGCTCTAGGCACACGGGCTTCATTAGTTGTGGCACGTGGTCTCAGTAGTTGTGGCTCGTGGGCTCTAGAGCGCAGGCTCAGTAGTTGTGGCACACAGGCTTAGTTGCACCGCGGCGTGTGGGATCTTCCCGGACCAGGGCTCGAACCCGTGTCCCCTGCATTGGCAGGCGGATTCTTAACCACTGTGCCACCAGGGGAGACCGACTCATTTTTTTTGTAACTGGAAGCTTGTACCTCTTAATCTCCCTCACCTATTTCTCTCCTGCCTGCCACCCTCCTCCCCTCTGGCAATCACCTGTTCTCGGTATCTGTAACTCTGTTTCTGTTTTGTTATGTTTATTCATTTTTTTTTCTACATTCCACATATAAGTGAAATCATATAGTATTTTTCTTTCTCTGTCTGTCTTATTTCACTTAGTATAATAACCCCTAGGTCCATCCATTTTGTCAACAAATGGCAAGATTTCATTCTTTTTTATAGCTGAGTAATATGCTGCATACATTCAAGTCTTTAATCCATTTTGAGTTAATTTATTGTGTGCGGTGTAAGATAGGGGTCCAGTTTCATTCTTTATTTGCAGCTGTCTGGTTTTCTCAATGCCATCTATTGAGGAGACTGTCCTTTCCTCATTGTATATTCTTAGCTCCTTAACTGTATACTTGACCATATATTTGTGGGTTAATTTCTGGGTTCTCTATTCTGATTCGTTGATCTGTGTCTATATTCATGCCAATACTGTACTGTTTTTTTTTTTTCCTAAATTGAAGTGTAGTCGATTTACAATATTATATTAGTTTCAGGTATACAACATAGTGATTCAATATTTTTATAGATTATACTCCATTTAAAGTTATTATAAAATATTGGCTACATTCTCTGTAATGTACCTCTTAATCCCCTACCTCTATCTTGCCCCTCCCTCCTTCCCCCTCCCCACTGGTAACCATTGTGGTGTTCTCTGTATCTGTGAATCTGTTTCTGTTTTGTTGTATTTGTCAATTTATTTTTACATTCCACATATAAGTGATAACATACAGAATTTGTCTTTCTCTATTTCACTAAGCATAATACCCTCCAAGTTTGTCCACGTTGTTGCAAATGGCAGAATTTCATTCTTTATGGCAGGGTAATAGTCTGTTGTGTATGTATACCACATTTTCTTTATCCATTCATCTATCGATGGACACTGAGGTTGCTTCAGTATCTTGGCTATTGTAAATAATGCTTCTATGAACATTGGAGTGCGTGTATCTTTCCAAATTAGTGTTACTTCATTTTCTTCACATATATACCCAGGAGTAGAATTGCTGGATCATATGGTAGTTATATTTTTAGTTTTTTGAGTGACCTTCATACTGTTTTTCCATAGTGGCTGCACCAATTTACATTCCCACCAGCAGTGTACTAGAGTTCCCTTTTCTCCACATCCTTGCCAACATTTGTTATTTGTGTTCTTTTTGATGATGGCCTTTCTGATGGCTGATGGATGTGAGGTGATATTGTGGTTTCGATTTGCATGTCTCTGATTAGCAATGTTGAGCATCTTTTCATATGCCTGTTGGCCATCTGTATGTCTTCTTTGGAAAAATGTCTATTCATGCCTTCTCCCCATTTTTTAAATCAGGTTGTTTGTATTTTTGATGTTGAGTTGTCTTAGCTGTTTATATGTTTTTGGATATTAACCCCTATCAGTCATATCATTTGTGAATATTTTCTGTCATTCAGTAGGTTGTCTTTTCATTTTGTCAGTGGTTTCCTTTGCTGTGCCAAAGCTTTTAAGTTTAACTAGTCCTATTTATTTATTTTTTATTTTGTTTCCTTTGCCATAGGAGACATATCAAAAAAAATTGCTAGTTTTTTTTTTTTTTTTTTTTTTTTTTTTTTTTTTTGGCTGTGCTACACAGCTTGTAGAATCTTTGTTCGTTCCCTGACCAGGGATTGAACCCGTGCCTCCTGCAGTGGAAGGACAGAGTCCTAACCACTGGACCGCCAGAGAATTCCCCTACAATTTATGTCAAAGAGTGTTCTGCCTATGTTTTCTTCTAGGAGTTTTTTGGTTTCTGGTCTTACATGTAGGTCTTTAATTGATTTGAGTTTATTTTTATATATGGTGTGAGAAAATGTTCTAATTTCATTCTTTTACATATAGCTGTCTGGTTTTCCTAGCACCACCTATTGAAGAGACTTTGTCTTTTCCCTTTTGTATATTCTTGCCTCTGTTGTCATAGATTAATTGACCATAAGTTTGTGGGTTTATTTCTGGGCTCTCTGTTCTGTTTCATTGATCTATGTGTCTGTGTTTTTGCCAGTACCTTACTGTTTTGATTGGTGTAGCTTTGTAGTAGAGTCTGAAGTCTGGGAGCTTTATACCTCCAGCTTTGTTCTTTGTTCTCAAGATTGCTTTGGCTATTCAGGGTCTTTTGTGGTTCCATATAAAATTTAAGATTATTTGTTCTAGTTCTATGAAAAATGTCATGGGTATTTTGATAGGGATTGCATTAAATCTGTAGATTGTTTTGGATAGTATGGACATTTTAACAATTTGAATTCTTCCAATCCCTTAATATGGGTGTCTTTCCATTTCTTTGTATCATCTCAGTTTCCTTCATCAGTGTCATAGTTTTCAGAGTATAGGTCTTTTACCTCTGTGGTTAAGTTTATTCCTAGGTATTTAATTCTTTTTGATGCACTTTTGAACAGGATTGTTTCCTTGCTTTCTCTTTCTAATAGTTCATTATTAGTGCATAGAAAAGTGTATAATGATAATTTTGTACCCTGTAACTTTACTGGATTCATTTTTTAGTTCTATTGAATAGTTTTTTTGTGGCAACTTTAGGGTTTTCTTTATCTTGTCATCTGTAAATAGTGATAGTTTTACTTCCCTTCCAATTTGGATGCATTTTTATTTCTTTTTCTTGTCTGATTGCTTTGGATAGGACTTCCAATACTGTGTTAAATAGAAGTGGCTAGAGTGGGCATCCTTGTCTTATTCCTGATTTTAGAGGAAAAGCTTTCAGCTTTTCCCCATTGAGTATGATGTGAGCTGTGGGTTTGTCATATACAGACTTTGTCATGTTGAGATATGTTTCTTTAATACCAACTTTGATGAGAGTTTTCATCGTGAATAGATGTTGAATTTTTTCAAATGCTTTTTCTGCATTTATTGAGATGGTCTTGTGATTTTTATCCTTCCTTTCGTTGATGTGGTGTATCACATTGATTGATTTGGGGATATTGAACCATCCCTGGAATAAATCCCACTTGATTATGGTGTATGATCCTTTTTATATATTGTTGAATTCAGTTTGCAAATATTTTGTTGAGGATTTTTGCATCCATATTCATCAGAGATATTGGCCTGTAATTTTCCTTTTTTTTTTAAGTGTTTCTTTGTCTGGTTTTGGTAGCAGGGTAATGGTGACCTTGTAGAATGAATATGGGAGTGTTCCATCTTCAGATTTTTGTAATAGTTTGAGAAGGATAGGTATTAACTCTTCCTTATATATTTGGTAGAATTCCCCTGTGAAACCATCTGGTCCTGGACTTTTGTTTGCTGGGAGTTTTTTGATTACTGATTCAATTTTACTCCTAGTGATTGGTCTCTTCAGATTGTCTATTTCTTCCTGATTCAGGCTTGTAGGATTGTATGTTTTTAGAAGTTTATCCATTTCTTCTAGGTTGTCTTTTGTTGGCATATAACTGTTTGTTCATAGTATTCTCTTATGTTGTTTTTTTCAGATTGATTTTTCTAAATTAGTTTTTATTGGAGTATGGTTGCTTTACAGTGTTGTGTTAGCCTCCACTGAACAACAGAATGAAATCAGCTGTACACATACAGATATCCCCTCCCTTTGGACTTCCTTCCCATTTAGGTTACCACAGTGCATTAGGTAGAGTTCCCTGTGCTATACAGTATGTTCTCACCAGTTGTCTGTTTTATACATAGTATCAATAATGTATATGTGTCAGTCCCAGTCTCCCACTTCCTCCCACCCCACCCCTTTCCCCTTGCTATCCATACATTTGTTCTCAACGTCTGTGTCTCTGTTTCTGCTTTGCAAGCACCTATACCGTTTTCTAGATCCCAGATATATGCGTTATTATAAGATATTTGGTTTTCTCTTTCTGACTTCACTCTGTATGACATTCTCTAGGTCCATCCACGTCTCTACAAATGACCCAATTTCATTCCTTTTTATGGCTGAGTAATATTCCATTGTGTATATGTACCACATCTTCTTTATCCTTTCCTCTGTTGATGGACATTTAGGTTGCATCCATGTCCTGGCTGTTGTAAATAGTGCCGAAATGAACATTGGGGTGCATATGTTTTTTTGAATTATGGTTTTCTCTGGGTATATGCCCAGTAGTGGGATTGTTGGGTCATATGGTAGTTCTATTTTTAGTTTTTTAAGGAATCTCCATACTGTTTTCCATCGTGGCTGAATCAATTTACATTCCCACCAACAGTGTATGAGGGTTCCCTTTTCTCCACACCCTCTCCAGCATTTATTGTTTGTAGGTTTTTTGATGATGGCCATTCTGACCAGTGTACCTCGTAGTTTTGATTTGCATTTCTCTAATAATTAGTGATGTTGAGCAGCTTTTCATGTGTTTGTTGGCCATCTGTAGGTCTTCTTTGGAGAAATGTCTATTTAGGTCTTCTGCCCATTTTTTGATTGGGTTGTTTGTTTTTTTGATATTGAGTTGTATGAGCTGCTTGTATATTTTAGAGAGCAATCCTTTGTCAGTTGCTTCACTTGCAAATATTTTCTCCCATTCTGAGGATTGTCTTTTCTTCTTATTTATGGTTTCCTTTGAGACCTCGAATAGCCAAAGCAATCTTGAGAAACAAAAATGGATCTGGAGGAATCAGGCTCCCTGACTTCAGACTGTACTACAAAGCTACAGTAATCAAGACAGTATGGTACTGGCACAAAAACAGAAATATAGATCAATGGAAAAGGATAGAAAGCCCGGAGATAAACACACACACCTGTGGTCACCTAATCTATGACAGAGGAGGCCAGAATATACAATAGAGCAAAGATAGCCTCTTCAATAAGTGGTGCTGGGAAAACCAGACAGCTGCATGTAAAAGAATGAGATTGGAACACTCCCTAGCACCATACACAAAAATAAACTCAAAATGGATTAAAGACCTAAATATAAGGCCAGATACTATAAAACTCTTAGAGGAAAACACAGGCAGAACACTCTGTGACATAAATCGCAGCAACATCTTTTTTGACCCACCTCCTAGAGTAATGAAAATTAAAACAAAAGTAAACAAATGGGATTTTATGATTTTTTAAATCTCTGTGATATCGGTTGTAATATTTCCTTTTTCATTTCTTTTATTTGGGTCCTCTCTTTTTCTTGATGAGCCTGGTTAAAGCCTTATCAATTTTATCCTTTCAAAAAAAATCAGGTTTTGGTTTCATTGATCTTTTCTATTTTTTTTGATTGTTTTTTGGTCTCTATTTTATTTCTTCTCCTTATTATTTTCTTCTTTCTGCTTACTTTGGGCTTTGTTCTTCTTTTTCTGATTCTTTTAGATGATAGGTTAGGTTGATCATTTGAAAGTTTTCTTGTTTCTTGAGGTAGGCCTGTATTGCTATAAACTGCTCTCTTAGAACTGCTTTTGCTGCATCCCATAGGTTTTGGAAAGTTGCGTTTTTATTTTTTGTATGTCTTAAGGTATTTTCTGATTTCCTTTTTGATTTCTTCATTGACCCATTGGGGCTTTTTTGTAGTGTATTGTTTAGTTTCCATGTGTTTGTGTTTTTCCCATTTTTCTTCCTGTGATTGATTTCTAGTTTCATACTGTTGTGGTTGGAAAAAATGATATATTCTCCTAAATTTGTTGAGACTTGTTTTGTGGCCTGGCATGTGATTTATCTGGAGAATATTCCATGTGCACTTGAAAAGAATGTGTATTCTGCTGTTTTGGGATGAAATGTCCTGTAGATATTGATTAAGTCCAACTGGTCTAATTATGTAATTCAAGACCACTGTTTCTTTATTGATTTTCTGTCTGCCTGGACAATATGTCCCTTGATGTAAGTGTGGTGCTAAAGTTTCCTACTGTTGTTGTATTACTGTCTGTTTCTCCCTTTATGTTTGTTAATATTTGCTTTATATATTTAGGTGCTCCTATATTAGGTATATATATGTTATTGAGTGTAATATCCTCTTCTTTTATTGATCCCTTCATCATTATATAATGCCCTTCTTTGTCTTTTGTTACAGACTGTGTTTTAAAGTCTACTTTGTCTGATATGAATATTGCTACCCCAGCTTCCTTGTCATTTCCATTTGCATGAAATACCTTTTTTCATCCCCTCACTTGTCTGTGTGTGTCTTTAGCTCTGAAGTGAGTCTCTTGTAAGCAGCATATAGATGGGTTTGTTTTTTTTTAAATCCAGTCAGCTACCTTATGTCTTTTGATTGAGGCGTTTAGTCCATTGACATTTAAAGTGATTGTTGATAGGTATATACCATTTTTTTGCTTGTTTTCTGGGTGTTTTTGTAGTTCTTCTCTGTTCTTAGTTTCTTCCCTTGTGGTTTGATGATTTTTCTTAAGTGGTGTGCTTGTGCTCCTTTCTCTCTGATTCTTGTGTATCTGCTGTAGGTTTTGATTTGTAGTTACCATGGGGTTCATATATGTTGATCTATAACTGTATACTCGTTTTAAACTGATAGCCATTTAAGGTCAGACACATTCTAAAAGATGTACGTTTTTTCACTGTTCTCCCCTATGTTTTGTGTTTTTGATGTCATATTTTACATCTTCATGTTTATCCTTTAACTGTTTATTGTAGTTATAGTTGATTTTACAATTTTTGTCTTTTAATCTTCATACTGGCTTAAGTGGTTGATCCACAACCTTTACTATATATTTGTCTTTACGAGCGAGATTTTTCCTTTCGTGTAAATTCTTCTTGTTATAGCCTTTTCTTTTCCACTTAGAGAAAACCCTTTAACATTTCTTTTAGAGTTGGTTTAGTAGTGATGAGCTCTTTTAGTTTTTGCTTCTCTGAGAGGTTCTTTCTCTCTTCTTTAATTCTAAATGATAATCTTGGTGGATAGAGTATCCTAGGTTGTAGGTTTTTCTCTTTCAGCACCTTAAATATATCATGCCACTCCCTTCTTGCCTACAAAGTTTCTGCAGAGAAATCAGCTTGTAGCCTCCTGGGTATTCCCTTGTATGTGACTCTGTTTTTCTCTTGCTGCCTTTAGAATTCTCTCTTTATCTTTAACTTTTGCCATTTTAATTATGATGTCTTGGTGTGGGTCTCTTTGGGTTCATCTTGTTTGGGACTCTCTGTGATTCCTATACCTGGATATTTGTTTCCTTCTTTGGGTTTGGGAAGTTTTCAACCATAATTTCACCAAATACATTTTTGACCTCTCTCTCTCTCCCTTCCTTCTGGGACCTCTATAATGTGAATATTAGTATGCTTGATGTTGTCCCAGAGATCCCTTAAACTGGTCTCATTTTTTAAAGGTTTTTTTGTTGTTCTGATTGGGTAGTTTCCATTATTCTGTTTTCCAGATCAAATGTGTGTTCTTCTGTATCACTTGATCTGATGTTAATTCCTTTTAGTGTGTTTTTCATTTCACGTACTGTATTCTTCAGCCCTGACTTGGTTCTTTTTTATATTTTCTAGTTCCTTGTAAAAATTTTCACAGTGTTCGTCTATTTTCCCTAGTTCAGTTAGCACTCTTATTACTAATGCTTTGAACACTTTATCTAGTAAATTATTTATCTGTTTCATTAGTTGTTTTTTTCAGGTTTTTTCCCTGGTTTTTTTGTTTGGAATAAATTCCTCTGTCTTCTTATTTTGCTTAACTTTATCTCTATGAAATTAGGTGAAAAAGTTACCTATCCCAGTCTTGAAGAGGTATCCTTGTGTGAGAGCATCACTATGCAGTCTCTGTGTGCCCAGTGCCTTTGGTGGGAGAACTGGATCTAAAGTAAGCACAGGTCATGTCTTTCCCCAGTGTGTGCTGGCAGCTATCACCTTGGTGGGAGGTGGGGCTGGAGGTGGAGGGCCTAGAGCTAGAGCCAGAGCCAGGTGTGAGCCAGGGCTTCTCCTATTCTCAGTGGCTGTCACTGCCCTACCGAGAGTGGCGTCTGGTCCCAGGATACTGGAGCAGAAGCCGAGGTTTGGGTCTGAGCTGGTTCTGTTTCCTCTAAGTGTGCTTTCTACCCTGCTCCCAGTGATGGCACCTTTGCCCCAGAGGGGGCAGTGCTGGAGCAAGAGGGGCTGTAGTGGGTGCTTGGCATGGGCTGGGGCACACTCTGGGCAGTCCTGGCACTCCAGTCAGAGCTCCAGACCACTCCTGATCTGTTGCTTCTGCGAATGCCAGTAATGGCTGCCCTTGCCCCAGCTGAATGCCATGCCAGGTCTGAGCTGGCTTCGTCCCCACCCCCCACCCCCCCAAACTGTGCACTCTCTTTGGCACCAGCAGCTTTCTCCCTAGAGTGGAGCTGTGCCAGAGCCAGGGAATCAGTGCAGCTGCTTGACGTGGGCTGGGGTGTGCATTGGGCTGGGGCATTTGCAGGAAACCAGCCAGAGTCCCAGGCTGTTTCAGTCAGCTTCCTGCACCTTGTTCCCTGGAGTAAGCAAGCATGTGCTTGTTTTTCATGAGTGGAATCTAGGTTTCTAACAGCTGTTCTCTGAGTCCTGCTGGTTTTCAAACCAACTAAGGGGATTCATCTTCCTGGTGTCAGACCCTAGGGTTGTGGTGCCTAATAATGTGGTTTGAACCACTCACCTGTGCACCCTTTCTTTTTTTAAATTTACTTACTTACTCAGTTAATTAATTTTTGGCTGCGTTGGGTCTTCGTTGCTGCGCACGGGCTTTCTCCAGTTGCGGTGAGTGGGGGAGCTACTCTTTGTTGTGGTGCGCAGGCTTCTCATTGTGGTGGCTTCTCTTGTTGCAGAGCACGGGCTCTAGGCAACAGGAGCTTTAGTAGTTGTGGCACGTGGGCTCAGTAGTTGTGGCACACGGGCTTAGTTGCTCCGCGGCATGTGGGCTCTTCCCAGACCAGGGCTTGATCCCGTGTCCCCCGCATTGGCAGGCGGATTCTTAACCACTGCACCACCAGGGAAGCCCTGTGTGCCCTTTTTGAGCAATTTTGCTTTTAGTCATTTATCGTTAGATTGTGCTTCTGAAATGTTCATAATTTTGTTTCAAATAGGAGAAAATTGGGCTCAATCTACATTTATTCTAAAATATCCCCAAAATATGTATTTGGTTCAGTAAATTTTGGTTTTATCCAGACTTTGAAATATCAGGGAGTTGCTTACATTGATGGTGTGAATGTTTATTGACAATACAGCAAATGGGAAAACAAGTCATGGAGTCATATGTTAAGTATGAGCTCCATTTTTTTCCTGGCTGTTAAATACTGATTTTTTAAAAGTCTACAAGTATTACACCACAGTATCAATAGGAGTTCCTCTTGGTAATGAATAGTGAGGGTGTCTGTGGCGGGGAATCAGCTTCCATGTGATCCTTCAAGTGATGCCACCCAGATGGTTCCAGCATCCTGAAACCCAAGGAGGATTGTGTAAAGAAGAAGAGATTCTTTGTCCCCTCCTAGGGGCACAGGTTCTGACCTGATTGCCTCTCTTCCTACCCATATTCCATGTGGATTTTTCTTTACACCCTTGGTTGTATAAGAGTCTTTCTGCCAGTCTCCAGTTTGTTGTCAGTGGGAATTGCTCCACATTGTAGATGTATTTTTGATATGTTCGTTGGGGGGGAGGTGAGCTCAGCATCCTCCTACTCTGCCACCTTGATCTTCTTGATGCCATACTGTTTCGATTACTGTGGTTTTGCAGTATAGGTTTTGCAATATAGTTTGAAATCAGGAAGCATGATGCTTCAGCTTTTTTCTTCCTTTCTCAAGATTGCTTTGGCTATTCACGGTCTTTTGGGCTTCCATACAAATTTTAGAATTGTTCGTTCTGTTTCTGTGAAAAGTGCTATTGGAATTTTGATAGGGATTGTGTTGAATCTCTAGATTTCTTTGGGTAGTATGGACATTTTAACAGTATTAATTCTTCCAATCCATGAGCACAGAATGTCTTTCCATTTATTTGTGTTATCTTCAGTTTTTTTTTCCATTAATGTCTTATAGTTTTCAGTGTGCAGGTCTTTCACCTCCTTGGTTAAATTTATTCTTAGGAATTTTTTACTTTTGATGCAATTGTAAATGGGATTGTTTTCTTAATTTTTTTCCTGATAGTTCATTATTAGTGTATAGAAATGTAACAGATTTTCGTATATTGATTTTTTTTTTTCGTGGGGGGACCATGCCACATGGCTTGTGGGATCTTAGCTCCCTGACCAGGGATTGAACCCGCGCCCTTGGCAGTGAAAGCACAGAGTCATAATTACTGGTCTGCCATGGAATTCCCTGTATATTGATTTTGTATCCTGCAGCCTTACTGAATTTATTAGTTCTAATAGCTTTTTGGTGGATTCTTTAGGGTTTTCTTTATATAAAATCATGTCATCTGCATATAGTGACAGTTTTACTTCTTCCTTTCCAATTTGGATGCTTTTTATTTTTATTGCCTGACTGCTCTGACTAGGACTTCCGATACTAGGTTGAGTGAAAGTGGCGAGAATGGGCATCCTTGCCTTGTGTTTGATCTTTGAGGAAAAGCTTTCAGCTTTTCACCATTGAGTATGATTTTAGCTGTGGACTTGTCATATATGGCCTTTATTATGTTGAGGTGCGTTCCCTCTATACCCAGTTTGGTGAGAGTTTTTACGAGTGGATGTTGAATTTTTTCAAATGCTTTTTCTGCATCTGTTGAGATGGTCATGTGATTTTTATCCTTTTTGTTAATTGTGTATATCGCATTGATTACTTTGTGGGTGTTGAACCATCCTTGCGTCCCTGACATTGGCATCTTGTGCATTCCCTGTTTTAACCTAACAGATACCATCATTATGCACCCATTTGGTCAAGGCAGAAACTGAGTCATCATAGATGCTTCCCTCCTCCTCTCCTTCCAGTCATTTACTACTGTGCTTTTGGCATCTTTCTTTTTGTCCTCCTGGATACTGCCTGGGTTTAAGCATCGTATCCTATCACGATTGGCAGAACAATCTCCTAAACTGGTCTCCCCACTTCCAGACTTTCTTGTCATGTTTGTCCTCCTTGTGTTGGCTGCAGAGAGATCTGCAACCAGATCTGATGCTTTACTTCCCTACTGAAAACCCTTGGCTCTCCATTGTGCTGTGCCCCCTGCTTCCTTTCCAGGCCCATCTGCCATGCACTCTGTGCACCTGTGTTATCACAGTGGTTGCTGCTCCTCACCCCAGCCTTCCCTGCACTCACCTACCTCCTGGTCTGTCCTTTGGCAGCTCTGGGAAGCTGCCTCTTCTCCCTCCCTTTCTCTCCATCTGTTGTAGATGTTCCCCCATCTGCCTCTAGCATGCTGCTTAGTGACCAGGGTGGTAGAGAATGGTTGTGTTTGGGTTTGAATTCCAGCTCTGCTACTTCATAGCTTTCTGAGTTGTTATTCTCTAGGCCTGTTTTCTACGTGGGTCAGGTGAATGAACAGTGCTCCTTTGCAGTGTGGAGAATACAGTTTTCACCTCACCTCCTCAGGTTACTTATTCATCCATCAGGAATCAGCTCAGCATTTACCTCCCTGAACCAGGCCCCTCTCCCCAGGGTTATGTTTTAATAGCACTGGCTAGTGCACGTCTAATTTGTGCAAAATATTTTCCTAAGTATTTTGCATGTCATTTAATCCTCACGAGATCGACCATTTTCCAGAAGTGTAGACAGAGGCTGAAGTGCCAATGCTCCCGCCACTGGTAAATGATGGAGGTGGGATCCTGAACCTGGAGTCTGGCCAGAGAAGTCTGTTCTCTTAACTGCTGCCTCTATCTTATCAGCTTGTTAATTTACTCATAGCAGTTTTAACCGTTTGTTGCCTAAATAAGCAGTTAGGTGCCATGTGAAATGTCTGGCTTGCTGCCTGGCACGGAGGGATTCAGAAATCAGAAAATGTGGAATGAACAGTTCTTATTCCCTGGCAGCCTCGAGGACATAAGGGCCCTCAAAGGGAAGTGTTTTCTTCGGGATTCCTTGCTGCCGGAGTTGCTCGTGTTTCCTGCCCGAACAGATCTGCATGAACACCCACTGTACCAGGCTGGTCACCTCATCCTACAAGACAAGGTAGGGTGGATGGGTGGAAAAGGGAGGAGCGGGAGGGGGGGAGTGATCAGCCTGGGGTCCCTTTCAGCCAGCCCCTGTGCTCTGCGCCGCCAGGCGAGCTCTCTCCCGGCCACGCTCCTGGCTCCACCTCCAGGTTCCCATGTCATCGACGCATGCGCTGCCCCAGGCAATAAGACCAGTCACTTGGCTGCTCTTCTGAAGAACCAAGGGTGAGTGCCATGGTCGGACAGGAGTGGGGTGGGGTCTGATCCTATATTTTGTAAGAAGAAATAAGGAACTCTTAACTCCAGTAGGTCACGAAGGCTGAAAGGAGGCCTTCCCTTTAAATATTTCCTCCTGGACCTAGGGCAGTTCCCTAAGCTTCCCAGTGGTTACACGTGTGAGATGTGAATCCCTTAGCCCTTGGGGCAGAGTGCCCTGGGCAGTTATTTCTAACCACTGACCTTTATTTTTTTTAACTTCGTTTTAAACTTCACGTGACTCACTTTAATTTTTTGTTTTAATCTTTTTTTGGCTGTGTCGGGTCTTAGTTGCAGCACACAGGGTCTTGGTTGAGGCGTGCGGGATCTTTCGTTGCGGCGCGGGCTCTGTAGTTTGAGGCACGTGGGCTCTCGTTGGGGTGCGCGAGCTCGGTCATCGTGGTGCACGGGCTGAGTTGCCCCGCAGCATGTGCGACCTCAGTTCCCTGACCAGGGATCGAACCCACGTCCCCTGCATCGGAATGTGGAATCTTTACCACTGGACCACCAGGGAGGTCCCCCACTGACCCTTTTTAAATATTAATTGAGAATTTAAAGACATTTAAATAGGATTTTCTGTGTGTCCTGACTTCAGGTACATGTTGCTGTGTCAGACCTGTGGGCTCTTAACGTGTTGCGTAAATTCTCAGTTCACCTCGACTCTGCCCTCCTCCCTAGGAAGATCTTTGCCTTTGACCTGGATGCCAAGCGGCTGGCTTCTACGGCTACCCTGCTGGCCCGGGCCGGGGTTTCTTGCTGCGAGCTGGCTGAGCAGGACTTCCTGGAGGTCTCGCCCTCAGACCAGCGTTATCGTCAGGTCCAGTACATCTTGCTGGATCCTTCTTGTAGTGGCTCTGGTGAGAAGGGGGAAAACGCGGCCGAGGGCCCCGCAGATCCAGAGCGGCCTTAGAGCGGGGATGGGGGGTGTGGCAGTGCTCGTTCGTTTTGGCCTCGGGTTTAGTTCTGGCTCAGGTTATCCTGTGAATGGTCAGACGTGCTCATCTGTATGTGGGGCTTTCATACGAAATCGGGCAGCGTGTGGTGAAAGCACTCTTCCCTAGGGATGCTGACCAGACAGCTGGAGGAGCCCGGGACCGGCGTACCGAGCCAGGAGCGCCTGCGAGCACTGGCCGGCTTTCAGCAGCGGGCGCTGAGCCACGCGCTCACGTTCCCCGCCCTGCGGCGCCTCGTCTACTCCACGTGCTCCCTCTACCAGGAGGAGAACGAAGACGTGGTGCGAGCCGCCCTGCAGCAGAGCCCAGCAGCCTTCAGGTAGTGGGTGTCCACCAGGGTCTTGGGGCGGGGGCCGCCCTCTTACCTAGAAGCCCATTCCGTTTCCTCTCTGCAGGCTGGCTCCTGTCCTCCCCTCGTGGCCGCACCGAGGCCTTGGCACTTTTCCAGGCGCTGAGCACTGCCTCCGGGCCTCCCCCGAGACCACGCTCACTGGCGGCTTCTTCGTTGCTGTACTTGAACGGGTAGAGGTGCCCAGGTGAGCGAGCAGGGGGCCTGCTTGGAAGACGCTGGAGGATTGGGACACATCTAACTCTCTCTTCTTTTCTTCCAGCTCCGTCTCACAGGCTGAAGCATCAGCCCCAGAAGTTACACCCAGCCCAGCCCCAAAGAGAAAGAAGAGGCGGCGAAAAGCAACAGCCGCCCCCAGCTCGCAGCCTGGCGTGTAGCAGGTGCTCGGAGCTTTGACCCCCCGGGTCCCCCCAGCAAGCTTAGTCTCGGGCCCTCAGCCCCAGGCAGCGGTTTCGTTCGCAAAGGCTCTTTCCATGGCTGGAGGGGGAAAACCGGTAACCCCGTTTCTCCGGCGGGAAAGAGCGGCTGTCCCTGCACCGTGGGTCCCTCCCCTGGGCTCTGTTCTTGCTGGTGAGACGCACTGCTTCCCACAAAAATAAAAGGCAGGACACGGTCTACGATAGATCACAGTTTTTTTTAATGACATAAGCAAGGAGAACAATCTCACGTTCATCCTAGAAACTCCAACTAGACTCACAGGAATTCAGTCTTTATTTGTAATGGAAAGTCCCAGCCTCCCGTCCCTGTCCAGTGCACGTGCGGGTGTCCACACCCGCACTCACGCGCTCACACTCAGGCTGCGCCAGGACGCCCGCTTCAGGGGGGCTCCTGGACCAGCTGTCCTGCCTGTGGAACTGAGGTAAACTAGCTGCGAGTACTAAGCTGAGAGGGGCTACCTTAGGTAAGGTATAGGCAGAAGCTTGATTTCGAGACCCGCGCCCACCCCGCCTCCAATCCTAGCAGGCGCCTGAGGCTCGGGCCCCTCCTCAGCTCCACACACAACGGTTAAGCACTAACAGAGCCCTCCCTGGGGCCGGGGAGGCGCATCCCCTGCCACACAACATTCACCCTCATTCACCAAGGGGAGGGGGACTAGTGACATCTACATCACATTATTTATAAAATAAGAATTACATTTTGTGTTTCCAGAAGGCGCTCTAGTCCCTCAGGAAAGCTGCCTGGGACAGCACTTGAGCCTCTTCTTCACACAGGCATAACTTAACTCTACAGCTAAATTTCTAGTCAATAGCGTTTATACTTCACCACCTCAATGAACCAAGCTTGAAGGAATTTAAAAGGCAATTTAGCTTAAATACAAAAATAAATTTTTATTTTGTTAAAAAATGTTTAAATATTTTTCCTTTTAATTTAGACACACGCATTCATACTTCTCCCAAAGAGGATGGGCATGGCAGCAAGGTTTTCGGGCCTGGGGTATGTGGTTTTGGAACCAAGGAAGAAGGAAGGAAGGAAGGGGTGGAGGAAGTAAGGAAGGGGTGGAGGAAGTAAGATACAATTTTAAAATGTGGTTCATTAATTTAGGTTCTCTAACATACACTACAAGTGACTTAGCCTACAGTGAAGTTAGGCAGGTGGGACAGAAACAGCAGAGGGAAGAGGCCTTGCTCCCCTCAGACCCATCCTCCTTGGCTGCCAGCCCTTAAAGTCAAAACACCATTTGAAAATTCAAGACTCGGCACTTGTAGCCGCAAAGTGGTGCTACTTTCCACATTCAATTAGCGAGGCCCCAGGAACTTGAGAAACAGTTAAGTCCGGCACTACCAACATGCCGCCACTCATACAATTCAGTTCTTCCTCCAAACTCGATTCAAAGAGCAATAGACGTGAGCATCAGACAGACAAAATAACAGGACAAGGCTTTAGACATAAAATCCCGGAGAGGCAGACAAGCCCAGTGAGGCCAACGGGGACGGACGGTGGGCGAGGAGGCAGCTGGAAGCAGCGGGGGAGTCCTGCCTGCTCCAGGAGCTTCCCTCTCCTGGGGAAGGTATCACTCCTGGGTCTGCCGGGCTAACAGTCTTGAGCCACCAAGCTTTTAGGGGCCAAACTGGCAGAGAGGGTCGGGGATGAAACTTGGCAGGAGGAAGTGGAAGAGCAGGAGCAGCACCCACTGGGGCCTCCAAGGCAGAGCGAGAGTCAGGATCATTTAAAATGGAATCGATCCTGCAAGGAACCAGTAAGGGATGAAGCAGCAAGAAATGGGGAAACAGAGTCCCCTAATGGGACCAGAGGGGGAGAACCACTTTTTATAGCCAAGCCAAGCAAGGTAAAGTGTTAGGGATAATCCATCCCCCGGTCCCATCAAATGCATATCAGAGATGCACGTGGGTGAGGGATCTACCTGCTGCCCTCCGGCAAAGATGGCTCTCAGGGAGAAGGCGGGGAGGGAGGCCGCCTGACCAAGCTCATACACTAAACGAGAGTCAAGGAAGGCAGTGGACGATATGTACAGATGTTTCTTTAGTTCTCTCCAGCCTCACCAGTGGAACTGTTCAAGTAAGGTAGTAATAGGCTTCTGCCCTGCCACATCCTGCCTCCCCCTCCTCCCTCGAGAGGCCTGAGGCTTCTGCTTCCTGGAAGAGGGAAACAGCCCCTGGGGCTGCCACCACCTCCCTGGTGGCCGAAGCCAGAGGTCTGGGGCAGGTCTGTGTTACGGAACTGGAAGGGTCAGAGGCTCTTCCTAGCAGGTGCTGAGGTCCAGATTTGGGCAAAGGTGGCGGGGTTGTGGGGGGCAGGGGCAAAGGCTATTTCTTGCGGGTGTGCTGCCTTCGGGCCTGCAGTCGCTGTCGAGCCCCTGGGGTCTTGGATCCCGCACCGATGGAAAAGGAGGGGGCCGCCGATCCTGGAAAGATTCAACAAGATCTCATCAGGGTAGCTGCTACCTGAGAGCAGTCTCTAAAGAACACCGAGTGCTGGGAGAAAGCCTCGCCAAGCTCTAGCAATTCTTCCGGGGGAGGGCTTATTAAAAAGGCAAAATCCCAAAACCACAGACAGGCTGGGAGCAAGGCCCAGGAAGGCATTTTTACCTGGCATCCCAGCAGTCTGGCTCCTTCTCATCTCTGCTGCCCAACTCCAAACCTGGCTTGCGCTGGACTCCCAGACGGGCCTCGGAGAGCCGGAGCTGCCAGCCCACCCCACCCCCTCTTCAGAGAGGAGATACGCAGGTCACACTGGCAACAAGGAGACTGGCCGCTTACCGAAAGGTCCAACTCCGACAAAGCCTTGGGCGGGTGTTGAGGACGCCCCAAAGGAGAGGCTGCTGCCTGATGCGCCCACCCCAGGGGCAGGGGTGTTCTGACCAAAGGCGGGTGTGGAGGTGCCTAGGATGAAGAGACAGCAGAGAACTGTAGAGACCAGGCCGGTGAGCAGAGGGGAATGAGCCTAGCGGGGAGGTCTGCTCCCGGCAGGGCCTTCCCTGCAGGACCCCTTAGCTCCCATTCAGCCCGCTGGAAGGAGGCCTCAACACGCGTTGCCCCAGGTGGGCCTCCCAGCCTGCTAACAGCTGTGCCGCAGTGGACACAAGCCCCTCAGGTTGCCTTCTGACCACCTACGGCCTAGGGCCTCTGCATTCTCTTGGCCACCAGACACAGCAGCAGATGACCATCAATGGACCGCCACCTCTAGCCTGACCGGGTCACCTCCCTTCCACCAGGACTAGAAGGCGTTACGCCTCTTCTCCTTGTTCAGCGGTCTCCTCCCCTCCGCCCGGTGGGTCCCCTGATCTCCCCCAGGGGCCCACTGGGACTCAGCCGCCAGCAAACGCCCCGCCCTCACTAAGTGCCGCTGTCAGCACCGGCCCCGCGGGGCCTCCCGGCTCTTCCTTCTCCCATGGGGCGGGAGGCGCCCGGGGCCCCTGCAGGCACTGCACCGTCTCCCCTCTCGGCCACCGCTGCAACCCCGGCTCCCGCTTTTCCTCAGCCTCGGAGGGCCTCCCGGCCACCGCCCCTGATGCTACCACTTATTTTAGGTCTGTATCTGGTAACTGAACGACGCTGGGGAAGCAGAACGGTGCCGACTGGCCTCACTGTAACTTCACAAGCACGCTTTTCCAGCCTCAAAGCTGCCTGCGATCCCATTCCATCTTCTCCCCAGCTCCAAAAAGACCACTTTCGACAGGCCCTGCGGTGCCCTCACACACACCTCCCCCAAACCACAGCCCAAGCTCTTCTTGTCACAGTCTCGGAGGTTAAATTTGTTACTTCCTCAGAGAGGCATTCCTCCGGTCTTTAATCACATACTTTATCAAGACATTTCTTGCTACCTGACATGCTATTTACACATTTAATACCTGTTTCTTCACTACCACAGTGTAAAGCTCCACAGGAGCAGACGCTGCACGGCAGACCAAGTCAACTCCTGACCTTACCTCCAAACACAGGTTTGCTGTCCGGCGTGCTGGCCACGTTGAAGGCAAAGGGTGTGCTCTGGCTGGGCGCGCCCAAGCTGTTCTGACTCAAGCCTCCCCCGAAAGGGGTCGTGCTGCCAGTGGTCCCACCCTGTCCCGCTCCAAAGCTGAACGCTCCAGAGGCAGAGCTGGTGCCTGGGGCGGCCGCACTGATGCCAAAGCCCCCGCCGCCGGCTGGGGCTGCCGATCCCCCAAACGTGAAGGGCGATGGTGTCGTGCTGCCAAACACCGAGCTACTGGTCCCGCTGCTGGTGGTCTGGGTCGTAGCTCCAAAGCCAGAGGTGGTGGCTGCGCCGAAGGAGAAGGCAGCTGTGGTGCCGCCAAAGGCCGGCTGGGTGCTGGCAGGGGTGCCGAAGGCAGAGGCCGTGGCCTTCAGACCACCGAAGGCCGACTGCGCGGTGCCACCGAAGGCTGGCTGGGCCGGGGCTGGCGCTGGAGCCGCGGTCGGGGCCGGGGCTGCAGAGTTTCCAAAAGTGAAAGAGCTGCCGAAGCTGGGGACGAGGGCTGACTTGGCGGCCCCCTGCTGCTGCCCCTCTACAGCCCCGAAGGCGGGCTGGGGGTTGGCTCCCGGGTAGGACGGGGGAGGCAGCTTGGCGCTCGAGCCGAAGGGAATGTTGAACGCTGGGGCGGCGGCGCTGCTGAACGTGGGCGCGGGCTGGCTGCTGCTGGCTGGGGCCGAGGCGGTGAGGGTGCTGCCGAAGCCGCTGAAGCTGGCCGTGCTGCTGCTGGGGGCGCTCTGGGCGGCACTGGGAAGGGACTCGCCAAAGGTGGCGACTGCTGTCGAAGCGGGCGTGGCGGGAGGCTTGCCGAATTGGAATATGGGGCCCACGGCTGGGCTGAAGCTGGCGCCGGAAGCAAGGGGAGTCCCGAAGAGGAAGGGCTGGGAGGTGGACGCGGTGGTGTTCGTCACGCCGCTCAGGGTGCTGGTCGCGGTGCGCGCGCCGAAGCTGAACGCGGGCTTCGGAGCAGAGTCTGCGGAGGTGCTGGCTGTGGTCGCGGACGCCACTGCAGAGGTGGCGCCGGCCTGGCCACTGAAGAGAGGGGCGCTCGTGGTGGTGGCTGGAGTAGCTGTTTGCTTGAAGGAGAAGGGGGTTAACGTGGGCACGGATGCAGGTGGCTCCATGTTGCTAAAGATAGGCTTGAAAGTGAGGGGTGGGCTGCCGGTCGTCGTGGGCACGGCTGAGCTGGAAGAGGCTGCGGCTGTGACCTTGGAAGGGCTAGAGGGCAAGGGGCCCTCGTTCTCGCTTTTAGGTGGGACCACAAAAATGGGCTTGAACATGGGAGATGCTGAAGACACAGCAGGGGCCGCAGAGGCAGGAGGGTTAGCAGGTGGGGTGCTCAGCATTCCAAACAGAAGACTCTGCTTGGGGCTGGGAGACGGGGCGGACGGGGCTTGGGATTTGGCAGATGTCTCAGCCTGAGGGTCTGGAGGTGACTCGGTGGCGTCAGTGACTGGTCCTGGGGAAGAAGCAGGGGTCAGCCCCAGGAAAGTGGTGGTGGATTTGGGGTCTGAGGAGGTGCCTGGAGGGGGTGCTGACTCTGAAGAGCCCAGAGGGCTGGGTGTCTTCGGAGGCGAATGGGCCACGGTGGTTGCCACGCCAGCAGACTCTGGGAAGAAGAGTAGAGCAAGTGAATTTGGAACATCTCAAACATGATGCAGTGTTCAATGCCTAGCACAGTGCTAGGGAGTCAACAATGATGACTAAATCTATATCACAGGCCTTTAAACTGTTCATTCCTGAAAGTCAAGGAAGTGTTCATAATTTCTACCCTTCACAGGTCATAAGAAAGATAGAAGAGGATAAATCTTGGCCCACTTGGGGGTTAAATGTGTAGAAACTAAGAAAAATCCAATTACCTGAACTCAAGTCCAATTAATTATGTAGATATACCTTATTCATCTAACAAAGATGTACTATATTACATTCAGCCACCAGGCGCTAAGTACAGAGCATATGACCATGAATGAGATGGTCTCCGCCCATGAGCCCTGGGAGAGGCTGAATACCTAATATAGTCTACACTACGATAAAGTGCAGTAGAGGAGTGTGTATATGTGCAGTGCCAAGGCGGCAAGGGGCTGGAACAGCCAGCAGGTCCTTGGAAGCCTATCACCTTGTGCCTGCAGTCTAGCAAGCATGTGACAAGACACCTTAACCATGTGATGGTTTATACTTCAGGGACACCTCATGAGGTGAGCACTGTTCTTCCTTTACAGATGAAGACAACAAGGCTCAGAGCAGCTGCGGGACTGGGTTTCAAATCAAGAGCGAGCTGACTACCAGAGCTAAGCTGCCTCCCCAGCTTTCAGTGTTGCAGCCCTTCCCTAAAATGTCCTGATTACAGATTGCTAAAGCTCTTAAGCTTGCACCAGCTCAGGTTTGGGAAGTTAGAATAGGTTCAACCTTTACAGCAATTTCCAGCAACTGATGGGCATGGTGCTTTTACTTCCACCTAAACAAAGGCTGATGTCATTACGTGCTCCAAAGTAAGCTCTCCCACTCACCGGGGAGGGATGGTAGGCCTGGGGAATTCTGCATCTTCTTCAAGCTCTCCAAGAGTGGGTTAGTGCTTGGGGCTGGGAGGGAGGTTGGGGGTGAAGCAGTCCCAGCAGCAGGCAGGGTAAAAGTGAAAGAAGACTGACTGGTAGGTGGGTTCTCAGTGACAGAGCTTGAGGCAGTATCTAGGGAAGAAAGAAAAGATGACATTGTCCTCCCTCGTTTGGGAATTCTTTCCAGTGGCATATCACGGAGCACGGGGAGTTCAGGGCCTCAGTACAACTCATTTAGGAAGGCTTCCCTTCAATCTCAATGCTCACTGTTCTCCAGATTCCACTGAGGACCCAAATGGATTTCCCAGATGAGAAAGACCAAAATAAAACCAAAGGAAACAAACCCTCTCTGGGGTGCGAGACTGATCTACACTCCTTACCAGTCTTACCCTCCAAGACCTTGTTAAACCACTGTAAAGACGCTTTCTTTTCCAAGTCTAAGTCTTCAGCAGTGATTGAATAACCAAGCTGGGGAGGTGGAGGCTACCAAAGAGAAAAGGAGGTTATCAATCAGGAGAAACTGGAAGAATCCTATATTTAGCCTTTCTAAGACAGAGTTAAGCTGGGGTGGGCAGAGGTAGATGGACAAGACCATACCAAGGTCAGCTGGTCCCCTCGCCTGGAGGGCAGCAACTGAACCTTCCGTTTACGCTGCCCAGAGCTGCCAGGTGTTGATGGGGAATTCCACGAGTTCTGTTTCTTCCACGTGGTTTTATCTGCAACTAAAAAAAGAAAGACTTGTTTTCTTCCTCCTCTCTGCCAGAAATGGATACGTTTGTCTATCCCGTTTTTAACACTGAGTTTTCACTGGGTATCTCTGAAAGATTCGATCTTCCATGATTTGGGCTCTTGGACGGTATCTGCAAGATTATATAGTCAAGAGGATATAAAGACAGAATTGCTCCAAATGCAGGTATACAACTGCCTGCTGGACAATAATTACCTGGATTGGTCACAGATACCTCAACCTAAGCTTATCTGTAGCCCACTGTTACCACACGTTATACTGTACCTGTCGGTGTCACCTTTCTCCCTTACCTGACTGTAAATTTCTGAAGGACAGAGACTCCTGTCTCTGTATCTAACAGGCCCTTCACAAGGCAAGGCTCAACACTTCCACCACCAAAAGCCACTCTAGTGCATTCATCAACTTACCCTTTTCTCCCCGGGACTCCTTGTCTGTTACCAATGGCGTCGAAGAACTAGAATGATGAGAAAGCTCCTCTTCTCTGTAGGAGGAAAAGGCAGAATTAAGTTTAAGAAAGACTTGCTGACAAAAAGTACTGGAAAACTTCTTGTACCTGCTTACCTATCAACTGGTCTAGAACAACCATGATATAAGACCTCAGTATGCCAGGACAAAAAATAAAAGAAGTCAAAAGAAAATTCCAACAGAAAAGAATGGAGGCAGTTCATGGAAACCAAGGAGAAACCTTTGTCTTACAACAAGCACAAACCAATAATCTTTAAAACCTTACTTACAACCCACCAAATTCCTGATCTAGTCACAGATCTGATCCCTAACAGAGTGACATTCAACTTGACTGCAGGTACCTAGAAGGTCAGCTGGAGTCAAAAACATGAAGTCTGCTGCCCGATGACATCATTCACTCTGTTCATTCTATTCTGTGTGGCCTCTACTCTTGCGCCGAGTCAAAAACATGAAGTCTGCTGCCCGATGACATCATTCACTCTGTTCATTCTATTCTGTGTGGCCTCTACTCTTGCACCCCTGTCACTCACGCTACAGTGTGAGGAAGAGAGCCAGAGGCCTCTACAGTTGGTACAAAAGAACTGTAAGAGATGAGAGCGATTCAGGTGGGCACTTCACTGTCCTCTAGATGTTAATTTCTTTGATCCTCCAAATCAGAGTTGCAGAAAGCCTAAGAGCCAAGTAAATGTCCCTCTTTTCCTGACCTCTCATTAATCCACACAGCAAACAATAATGGATTACCTTATTTTCTTCGCTGGCCTCTCTGGTGTCTGGGAGCGGGATGAGGCTGGGCTAGAGAAGGGAGATGAACTGGGACCACTCCTCTTCCACAGCTAAAAGTCAAACAGAAGTAACATGACTGACCCTAGCTGATAGTTTATCATCTGACCTTCAATATAATGTTGTGGTTCTATTCATCACTGCATATAAAATCTCCTTTTAGGTAACAAAAACAATATTTCTTTGTGAAGGAAGGCTCCTGAAAAGAAAGTCAATTGCCAGTATTAACTACAGGAGAAAAAGTCTGAAAAACTAATGGAATGCTAACTAATAAATGTAGAAGGAATGAATGTACTTTTGGCGTATATTAAAAAGTGGAC
>NC_041227.1:73554353-73594746 GCF_002837175.3 Physeter macrocephalus | reverse complement strand
GTGGTTGAGAATCTGCCTGCTAATGCAGGGGACACGGGTTCGAGCTCTGGTCTGGGAAGATACCACATGCCACGGAGCAACTAGCCCCGTGAGCCACAACTGCTGAGCCTGCGTGTCTGGAGACTGTGCTCCACAACAAGACAGGCCACGATAGTGAGAGGCCCGCACACCGCGATGAAGAATGGCCCCCTCTCGCCACAACTAGAGAAAGCCCTCGCACAGAAACGAAGACCCAACACAGCCAAAAATAAAATAAATGAATAAAATTTTTTAAAAAGTGGACTGTCACATTCAGTAATGGTTTAGAGCTATGATGTGCATACACGTTTACTCTATATTGTCTGTGGAAATGATAAAAGTAAATTAAACTGTTCCAATGAAGGTAAGCCAGTAAACTAATTTAGTTTTGCTCTCATTAAATTTTCAGTTTTACTTTATTAACTTTATTTTTTTTAAATATACGATCATGACATCTATGACTTTTGCAGCATCAGTGGTATTTATCGTTATAATTATCCATGCATCTGTCTCTCCACCAAGTGGAGTCCCCTGATAGCAAAGGTAGTCTGTTTTCATCTCTGCCTCCTTCGAAGGGGCCTAGCAGCAAAGTACTTGACAAAGAGCAAGCTCTCTGCAAATAGGTTCACTGTCTCTGGCCTATTTACAAAGATACTGAACTATAACCATAGGCATTTTTCCTATTGAGGAGCTTCTAGTGATTTCTTACTCAGTAAAACTGCATCATATAAGCACAAACAGGGAGGCAACAATGCTTAATAAAAATTTTAAAAAGGTAAAGAGGGTTTTAAATCAAAGACAGGTGGTAAAGCAGTAGAATAGTTTCATAAGACTAATGTCAGGAAACAAAGACTCAGAAGGAGCTTGAGAAAAAAGCTGAAACCAATAATAGTTTTTTATGTTATGCTCAGGTAAATAACGAGAAAGGACAGCCACCTGAAAAAACAACAAATGCTTAGGCCTCACACCTGTATTTTTAACGAAGTGCCAAAGGTGATTCTAACCTTTAGCCAGGGTGGAAGACAACCTGGTTCAACAATTAGGAGGGAAATGTTCTATCTCGACTTCATAGACTGCACACACACACACACAATCCAGGTGTCATAAAGAACTATTTAAAAAAACCAAATGAGCTCTTAAATAACTTGGGGTAGGGAAAAGACTTTCTATTCCAGAAACAAAGGAAAGAAAACTGACAGACTGTCATAGGACAACTAAAAACCTCTCTAAATAAAAATGTCTCCATGTGGGAAGGAGACTTTACTATATACTCTGTACCATCTGAATTTTCAACCACAGTAATGTTTGCATAAACTAGAAATAAAATGTATGTGGACAGGAAACAAAAACACTCCAAAATGAAACAAAAACATAACTAGAAACAAAATTAAAAGGTAGATATATTCAACTAAAGTGATAAGTTAATAGCCTTAACATGTAAAAGTGAAAGTCTTGCAATTCCATATAAACATAATAAACATTATCAAATGAAAAGTGGGCAAAGGCTATACCAAGCCAAGTCATAAAAAGAAACCGTCAATCTATGTATCCAGCAGTCAATTTAGTTCTGCACTGTAATTCAATTTTTGTCAAGTTCCTACTTCATAAAGGTACTATCCTTTATACTTTACAAAGAATACAAGGATAAGCAAGACCATTCCCATCATCAAGAAATTTACAATCTAGAAAAGAGACAGGATGGTACACCAATTGACTATAATAGACAAGAGATGAACGAAGTCTCTAAAAAGGAGTCCAAGAAGAGAGAGATTATGCAGAGTTCGGTTAGAAGAATACTAAAGGATGAAGGTGACACATGTGATGGTCCTTCATAATCTGACAAAAACACCTGAAGAAAGACAAACTTTATAGGCTTGCAGTAGGATGGACACATGATTCCGAATGGAGAACAGAACAAGAAAAGGAAACAAAGCAGGAAGGAATTAGGTGCTCTTACAAGATAACAAATATGCTGCTTTGGCTTAAATATAGGGTATATGTAAAGGAATAATAAGGGACAGGGTCAGAAATGCAAGCTAGGGTTTTGAGGTTTTGAAGGCCAGGGTTACTATTCCTACTTTGGAAAATGACAAGTCTTATATAAGACTTATGAAGATATCAGTGTCACGCACAACGAGATCTAAGGACAGTTCACTTTCTCTAATTGGCACCGGTCTAATATTTGTAATGATTTTATAATATCAAAGCTAGAACTTCTAGTTTGGGCAGCTGTGGGTTGGCTATATACTACTGCTCCTCTGGAAAAATACAATTAAGTCAAATATCTCTACTACCACTTGCACCAAATAGAAGGGCTGTCATCTCTATTGACTACTGGGGATGTTTACTGCTTCAGTACACATTTCTTTGAAAGAGAAGTTTCAACATAAAGAACTTTCATATTACTCTAATCTCCACGTCCAAAGACTTCCTTACTTTCCTGATAATTTAAAATAACTCATGCCATAGACCATTTCAAAGATAATTATGATCAAAATTGAAAGTATACTATGCTCTCTGTTCTAGAACTTCTCCTTCTGAGAGCATTATATATTCAAATATCACACACAAACAGGGGACTGGTAACTACTTACAATAAAACACCCAGAAGCTATTAGTGTCAGTGAGTATATTACTTGCCGTAGGTCACAGGCTCTACCAGGGGTGAGGGTGCTTAAAAACAAAATCTGACCATGTTTCAGGCTATGGATTTGTTTGGTTTTTTTTTAAATGCATAAGCACCATTTATTTTTTATTGATATATAGTTGATTTATAATGTTTCAGGTGTATAGCAAAGTGATTCAGTTATACATACATATATGTGTGTGTATACATTCTTTTTCAGATTCTTTTCCATTATAGGTTATTACATATTGACTATGTTGTTTCAGACCAACCCTGCTGTGGAGGACAAATAAAAAATGCTGAAGAAAATATAAAATACACGTTTGAAGGTGTGGTGGTATGGAGAGCTACCAAGGCAGTGAGACACTGTGGCGGTAAGACAGAGAAGAGGCGCCGGTAGGTGAGGAGCCTCAGGGCGACTGCCCACTCCAAAAGTAAAAGCTGCAGTTGAGAGGCTGAGAAAAGCTTTTGGCAGCCCTGTAGGGCTGGGAAGACAAAACCGGAATTCAGGGCTTTCCAAAGTAGAGGGGCCCTAATATACACCTTAGGCTTTTGGTTGGAATCCCAAAGGCTACATAGTAGGGTACAGGGCAAATCAGAAATAAACCAGCCCTCACAAGAACTGACAGCCAACTCAGAATCATGTCAATTCCAACTGTACAGGGGTAATCTGTCCCTATCCTAGCTGCCTGCCAGAGGCAAAAGACAGACCTCTCTGGAGGAAGATACCATCATTCAGAGCTTCAAGTCATTGCCCCCCCCACCCCCACCCAATGTCTGACAGTAAAACAAAACAACAAAAAAGTATGTAAGAAGATAATATTCAGGGACTTCCTTGGTGGCGCAGTGGTTAAGAATCTGCCTGCCAAGGCAGGGGACATGGGTGACAGCCCTGGTCCAGGAAGATACTGCATGCCGCGGAGCAACTAAGCCCGTGTGCCACAACTACTGAGCCTGCGCTCTAGAGCCCGCGAGCCACAACTACTGAGCCCACGTGCCACACCTACTGAAGCCCGCGTGCCTAGAGCCTGTGCTCCGCAACAAGAAAAACCAACGCAATGAGAAGCCCGTGTACCAAAACGAAGAGTAGCCCCCACTCGCGGCAACTAGAGAAAGCCTGCACGCAGCAACGAAGACCCAACACAGCCAAAAATAAATAAATTTTAAAAATTAATTTCTAAAAAACTAAAAAAAAATACTAGAATTAAAAAGAAAGAAAAAAACTGTTTTTATTGTAGACAACATGATGTACATACAAAAATCCTAAAGAATATAGAGATGAATATTCAGAATTTAGCAAATTTTCTGAATACAAAAATCAGTTGTATTACTATACATCAGTAACAAATTTCTAATATGCTATTTATAATAGCATCAAAAACATGTACCTAGGAATAAATGTAATAAAAAATATGTAAAACCACTGCACAGATAAGTTAAAGATGATGTAAATAACTGAAGACTACCCCATGTGCATGGACTGGAAGATTCAATATTGTAAACGTCAACTCTCTACAAAATAATTGGTAGATTAACGGTAATCCCAATCAATATCTTAGCAAATTTTCTGGTGTGGAAGTTGACAAGATGATAAAATTGTATAGAAATGCAAAGGGCCAAGATCCAAGACAATTCTGAAGAGGAATGAGAGAAATGAGAAAGTTAGATGACTTACTCTACTAGATAACAAAACTTAGAGACTGTGTGGCACGGGGCAGAAAAACAGACCAGTGCAACAAAACAGAATCTATCAACAGAAATGGATCTACAGATATACTGACACAAATTATGACAAAGGTGGTGCTGCAGAGCAATAGGAAAAGGATGGGCCTTTCAATAAATGTTGCTGAGTCAAATGGATATTTAGATGGAAAAATACTAATTTTGATCCCTACCTTACATCATACACAAAAATCAATTTCAAGAGGATTATAGATCTAAACGTAAAAAGGAAAAATAATAAAGCTTCTAGAGGGTAGCATAAGAGAATATCATCATGACCTTAGGGAGGCAAAGACTTCCTCAACAGTACACAAAATACACTAACCATAAGTGAAAAGAGTGAAAAGAATGAAATGGTGAGCCACAGAGTAGGACACTTACTTGTTGCAACACATATAATTCACAGAGACCTTGTATCTAAAATATATAAAGACCTTACATAAATCAGTAAGAAAAAGACAGACAACCTAATAGAAAAGAGCCAAGAAACTTGAACAGGCCCTTCATAAAAAAGGACATACAAATGGCCAATGAACAGTTCATACCTCTATTTCATTATTAATCAGAGAAATACAATTTAAGACCACAATGAAATACTACTTCACACTCACTGGAATGGGTAATTAAAGAGACAGGCAACACCAAGTGTTAGATTTCACCAAGTGAAGATTTATAAACACAGGAACAAAATCTCATACTGCACTGGTAGGAGAATCAACTGAAACATCACCTTAAAAAGAATTATACAGGGAATAACCCTAGACCACTAGTGGTCCAGTGGTTAGGACTCTGCGCTTCCAGTGCAGGGGGCACAGGTTTGATATCTGGACGGGAAACTAAGATCCCACAAACTGTGCAGTACGGGGAAAAAAAAAAAGACTTACACAAAGCAGCACTATTCACAACAGCCAAGACATGGAAACAACGTAAATGTCCATCAACAGATGAATGGATAAAGAAGATGTGGTACATATATACAATGGGACACTACTCAACCATAAAAAAGAACGAAATAATACCATTTGCAGCAACATGGATGCAACTAGAGATTATCATACTAAGTGAAGTCAGAAAGACAAATACCATATACCACTTACATGTGGAATCTAAAATATGACACAAATGAACCTATCTATGAAACAGAATCACAGAGAACAGACTGGTGGTTGCCAAGGGGGAGGAGGTTGGGGGAGGGATGGAGTGGGAGGTTGGGGTTAGCAGATAGAAGCTTTTATATACAGGATGGATAAACAACAAGGTCCTACTGTATAGCCCAGAGAACTATATTCAATATTCTATGATAAACCATAACAAGAATTTTTTTAAAAAAGAATGTATATGTATGTATAATCATCACTTTGCTGTGTAGCAGTAATTAACACAACATTGTAAATCAACTATGCTTAAATTAAAAAAAAAAAAAAGACTTATATAAGAATGTCCATAGCAGCATTATGCATAACAGCTCCCAACTGGAAACTCCAATGTCCAATGGTAGAATGGATAAATTAATTGTGGTATATTCATATAATGGAACAGTATTCAGCAATGAAAATGAAAGACCTACGACCACATGCAACAACATGAATGAATCTCACAAGTAAAATGTTGAATGAAAGAAGCCAAACACAAAAGAAAGCATATTCTGTTTCCATTTATATAAAATTCAAAAACAGGGAAAACTATATATGATGCTAATATTGAGGAAGGAAGGAGGGAAGAAGTAGTGACTGTGAGTGGGTATGAGAGGGGCTTCTGCACATTGAAAATGATTTATTACTTGACCTGGGTGATGGTTACATGGAGCTGTACATCTATATTTGTTTTTCTGCACATTATATACTCTAATTTTAAAACAGCCATTAGATAGATTACATGACATGGAATGCTATGCAATATATAATGATTAAAAAAGATGCAGAAAAACCATATATGCTATGATTCCATTTTGTTAAACAGACCAGAAATCTTGTGTATCATCTGTGTTTGCATACATAGTAGGAATGTTAACAATAGGTACCTATGGGATGGACACTGAGATAGCCAGGACAGGGGAATTTTTACTTAACAGTTATCTATACTTAAAAAAAATTCTGAAACCAGGAAAGGTAATATTGTAGCACGTTACAAATTCCAACAAGAATTCAGTAAAAAGTTTCCTTCCTATCCAATAGTTATTACAGTTTCTAATATATCCTGTCAACATTATTCTATACACGTCAAAAGATTAAAGAAACCAGAAGCATGAATAGAGGACACTATACACACAGTTCTGCACCATGCTTTTTAAATATAATATTTTGAGCTCATTCACATCAGTGCCTATTAAAGCTGCCTTACTGTTTTTAACAGTTACACAGTATTTCAACTTACGGAAATACTGTAAGTCATTCAACCAGCCCACTAAAAAGGTATGTTTACATTGTTTCCAAGCTTCTGCAAAAATAATGCTACAATCAACATCCTTATATATGTCTTTGAGTATACGTGTAGGGTTAATTCCTAAAAGTAAACCTGCTGGATCAAAGGGCATGTGCATCTCTAATGCTAATAACAATGGCCACACTGCCCTCTAGGGAACTGTACCAACTGATGCTCCCACTAGCATCCTTTTTTTTTTTTTTTTTTTTTTTTTTTGCTGCGGGTTGTACGGCTTGTGAGACCTTAGTTCCCCCACCAGGGATCCAACCCAGGGCCCCCGGCAATGAAAGCGCCGAGTCCTAACCACTGGACCACCAGGGAATTCCGAGAAGCCTGCTTTTGCAAACATTTATTTTTATGGTTTCTATTTTAATTTAAATCTTTAGTTCATTTGGAATATGTTTCTCTAGTACTGTATATGAAAAGCTGCTCAAACTCACTCATAAGAGACACAAATTAAATACTATTCCTCACCTATCAAACTCATCTTTCATTTATATTACTGTAAGAGCCTTCTGGATTAACTTATCTCAAAATTTTTCTCCCCTCGAAAATCTTCCTCCACACATGCTTTATTTTTTCCTAGCTACTATATATTGGGTACCCACTTATTAACAGGCACTGTAATGGGTACTTTTCAAACACTACCTTCAGTCTTTACAATAATGATTTAAAAATGAGACAAAGAGTTTAAGTGATTTACTTGCCCAAGGCCCCAGAGCTACTAGGTGTCAGAGCCAAGCCTGGAACCCACACCTGTCTGGTAGCAAAGCTTGCTCTGTTCCCTAGGCTATACTACATCCTCTTTCTAAAAAAGAATTACAACCACTTCTTATTTTAAAAACTTTCATTAAATTCTCAGTGCCTATAGGATAAATTTCTTTTATGATCCAATGCAATCTGGACTCAATCTACCTTTTGATTAAATTAATATCATTTACTGAATTATTCGTCCTTTGCCCATTTATCTGCAATAATGCCTCTGTCTTGTATCAGGTTTCCACATATGATTGCTTTACTTTTTGGGCTTTCTATTCTGTTCCACTGGTCTATAGTTAACACTCAAGGGTTTGTATCTTCTGTTAATGGTAATCCCAATATCTGACAGATAGAAAGTATCTACAGATAACCAGGTAGTAAACACTGGCTGATCGATTAATTAATGCTAGGAACCCATTTCTCCCACCGAGCAAGACAAATGTACCTGAGAGAGACCTCGAGTAGAACTGTAAGAACTGGTAATGGCATTGCGGCTGGAGCTAGGGATGCCACCTGTGTACGTGCTTGTCAAGGAGCTCATAGAAGAGGTGCGGGATCTCTTATTCGAGTGATCATCTGAGCTCTGGAAATTGAGACCTCTCTTCAGAGATCCAGGCCTAATAAAAAGGGGAAAAGATAGTTAGATGTATTATTAAAGACATTCTTTTTTTTTTTCTTTTTTTTTTTTGCCGTACGCGGGCCTCTCACTGTTGTGGTGTCTCCCGTTGCGGAGCGCAGGCTCAGCGGCCATGGCTCACGGGCCCAGCTGTTCCACGGCATGTGGGATCCTCCCGGACCGGGGCACGAACCCGTGTCCCCTGCATCGGCAGGCGGATTCTCAACCACTGCGCCACCAGGGAAGCCCTAAAGACATTCTTTTAAGGCTTTGTCCATGGACACAAAATCTTTCTTAAAAAAAAAAACTTAATAAAAGTCTTAGAAAAAAAAACTTAATAAAAGAGCATAATGCTCTTAATTTTATTATTAACAATTTGGCTAAATATATCTGACAGTCAGGAAGAGAAAGCCAAATATTTTAAAAATCAAATATATGAGTCCACTGATATAATAGTCTAGAAAATGCACACTAATCTACAGTGACAGAAAACAGATTAGCAGATACCTGGAGATGGGGACAGGATGGAGGGAGGTATTACTAAGGGGCATGGGGAAACTTTTGGAGGTGATGTTTACATTCATTATCTTGACTGTAGTGATGGTTTCACAGGTGTATGCAAGTCAAAACTTATCAAATTGTACACTTTAAACAGGCAGTTTATTATTCGCCAGTTATATCTCAATAAAACTGTTTTTAAAAAATATCAGAGTTAAGAGAAACCAATCATTTTTTCTCAGCTTCCAACTGAAACAGAAATTCCCTGTACATCTTTCCTGTAGAATAAGTCATCCAACCCCTGTTATGATACTCAACCACAGATCAGTTTATTCTTATACTGGATGAAAATGTATTTCCTCTAACTTTCACCCATGGATACTATTTGGAGTCAAACTGAGCAAATTGTTTTTCTTTTTTTCACGCGACAGTCCTTCCATATTTTGGAGACCATTATCCAAATTTCCTTATTCTCCTTGAGATTTTTCTTCTCTGGGCTAGTATTCATACCCCTTCAAAACTGCCTTACCCACCACCAGCCCATAAAATCTTAGCTGCTCCACTCAGAATGAATTTCAGTCTGTGTACATCCTTACAGTGTAGTACACCAAACCAAACACACTCACTCCACAGACAATCTGAGAAGAGCTAAGAGGAGCAAGCCTACCACTCACCGGCCTCATTCTAGTCTTTGCTCTTCTATCAGCACAGACTAGGAGCACATTAGCTTTTCTGGCAACCATATCATACTGCTGACTCAAATTAAGCGTATACATTACCACAAGGCTTTTCACACATATTTCCTAGCCACTTTTCCTCCCAGCCAATTCCTCCTCAAATGTACTTAAACTCAAATGTAGAGATTTAATATTTACCTTAAATTTCATATTGTTGCATTTTATCCATTGCACAAACCTTGTGATCTTTCTGTTTATATACTTGGTTATTAAATATATTTACAAACCCTCTTAGCCTTAGTGTGTTTTATCCATATTAATGAAAAAATATTAAAAGGAATTAGAAGATAGTTATTGTGGCAAGTTACTCGAAATGTTCCTCTCCAACTTCAAAGATTTGAACCTGAACTAATAAAGCAATGCAAAAAAGCCAAGAAAGTCTACAGGACAATAACTCTGATAATTCCCTTTTTCCAAACAGTCTATATCTCACCCATGGATTCTCACTTACTTAGGCACAAAAGAAGCAGGGACTCCATTGGCCACCAGGGGCTCAAATGCTGAATGTCCGCTCCCACTGCTATCATGGCGCCTAGACAAATAAAAAAACTCTCAATTAAATGAAGTTACTTTTCTTTCCCATATTCTTGGGACCCTATACTATTCCTATGGAGCACAGGTTCCATGCTAGACAAGAAGAGGGATGCTTCAACTCCAAAGATTCCAAAAGGTAAATTTATGCTAAGAGCGTCCAGGCAATAAGAAAAGTATGAAACTACTTCAAGACCTTTTGAACTCTTCATGTGTATCAATTATTTGCTAACTTCTCACCAAAGTATCAGAATCACAAATTTAACATCCTACCATCCCCAAACTGAAAACAAAAACAACCCTTTAGGGATTAACCCACACATCCTATAGTGCTCTAGAGGTTAATATGGCAAGTCTATTAAGGAAAAACTTTACATATCACATAGAAGAAGGGCCTATGCATGGTGCACATAATCACTGCTTATTCCCATAATGGGAAAGATAGTACAGAATCCTCAGTTATAGGCTCACTGGGGTCAAGCAAAATTACCACCCTGCAGAACATGAGAAACCTATCTGCACCATAAAAATAGTTGTTATTTCTTCTCCCACCTCCACACCTCCCCACCCGCTGCCACGCCTACTTAGCTAGTTGACATTAGCTCAAATTGCTCACTTGTCAATCCTATCTCTAGTCATGATTACGTGATCTTCCCGTTACATACATACACTTGCACTGATTAACATTTCCCTACTCAATTTTGTCATTTACAGCATCAAAGCTGACCAATTTTGAACCTATAGGATATGAACAATCTTCTCTAGGTAATGGGGCCAATGATTTTAGTGTGGGGTCCACTGTCTCCTCAGAGAGCACTTCTTTGCCCACCTTATATAAAGAAGCCCCCTTCTCATTACCCTCTGTTATATCACTGTTTTTTATCTCTATAAACTTATAATTGATAATTATCTTGCTTATTTTATTATCCTTAGTTTTTGGTCTCTTTTCCTCAAACAAGTCCCATGAGGACTCTGTCTTGTTCAAAGCTCTCTCCGCTGTACACATAGTGGGTACTCAATTTATTGAATTAGAAAAATGACTGGACTCCTTAACTGACTCCTTTGCAGCCTGTTAAAGCCTTAACACCCATTTTCATTAAGTTACTGAAAAGAAAATAATGAAACTGGTTTTACTCTCATTACTGATAAGTCTACCATACCCTAGTCCTCACTTTTCTTTGCCAAGCACTCCCCTCAGCACAATCACAATACTGCAACTGGTGGTTACCCAAATAATTAAACAACACGAGATTGTGAGGAGAAGACTTTAAGCATGCTCTCTCAAAAATAAAACGTTTAACGCGTTTGTATCAAAAGTATGAGGCTAACATGGCTAATAGTTATTGGCGTATCTCTAGTACTTATGGAAAAGGTAAATTACAAAATTTATCTAACATGTGTCTTAGGAAATGAACAGCATTAAAGCCCTTGTTACCAAGCTCTTCCATGAAAGCCAAAGAACAGGACCTACTAAGGGTCACAAACTGGAGCTGGCCTCTATATCTTTTGGAGAGTGATCTATATTTCAACAAATCCCGGGAGCCCACCTGAGAGGCCTGTTATTACTCTGTTGGGACTGTTACCTTCTTTTATTTTCCTGGCCATCAGCAAATATTTGGTCTTCCTCCTCCACTGTCCTTTTCTTCCTCTCTTTGAGGGCATTCAGTACGGTCTCCTTTGCACATGGGTCTGGGGCACTAGTTGATGGTGAGGACAGTGTTGAGTTGATAATTTGCTCTCGTCTACAATGAAAGATAAGATTCCAGCATCAAGATATTTTAATTACCATGCCATATAGCACAGACTTCAGTCACTGGACATCAGAAGCTAACCAACAAGCAAAGTATAATTTATACACTCACAGAAATCACCCTTTGCAATTAAAGCTACAGTCCAAGGCAAACAAAACAAAAAGATGGTTCAATTACTAAAATTTGGGATTTCTCATTCAAATAAGCAGCTACTTCTTTTTTTGCTTTGTCACAGGAATAACCAAAGAATAAAGTGGACAAACAGGAGTCTATTCTTCCAACGACAATACTCACATCGGAGAACGAGTCAATCTGCTATCCGGAGGAGCAATCCTCACTGTCACTGGGCTGCACACCATTTTGGAATTACGAGCAGATAGTACAGTCTTCTTGTGATAACCATTCCAGCATACTGTGGGAAGTACCCCCAGCAAGGAATATTGGGTCTGTTGAATTGGATATCTTCTTCGAGGTGTTATTACAAACCGATGTGATAAAGCCCCACAATCCCTGTGAAGAATGGGAGATACCAAAGAAACTTAAAGGAATGTCAGAAAATTTAAATGACTAAAGAAGCACGTGGGTTCAGATATTTTCCAAAGAGTTTAAACCTCTTTCTAAGCAGCAAAGAACACATGGTATTTTTATGGCAACTTTCCCCCATTTCGCCTAAGGGCAGAAAGTGACAGCTGCTTAACAGCTGTCCCTACACTGTACTTCAACAATTTGAGAGGGAAATTGAAAACCTTGTCCACACAAGCAAACTACGATGGAAGAAAAGTGTGTGTTAGGATGTGTAGGGAGAAACTTTTCAAGAATGCTTCACTCTTTTATGCTGATCCATCAGTAACATACACTCAAAGTTAAACATTTTTAACACCTAATAACACCTAAACATTCATCTTCTCAAATAAATGTACTTTTCAAGAATCTAATATTTTCACCAAATTTTTGTATTCTCTTGTATCACTGAGCTATTGGGACTAAATGAAACTGTCTCTTTGATTTGATCATCTTTATCTACCAAGTTTTATCAATCAAAGAGGTGTTTCCCGGGAACACCTCTTTGAGCTCGGCTAACCATAGAATTTCTCTTAGTGGTCCAAAGAAAAAAAATCTAACAAAACATACTCTATGACTACACTCGAAAGATAAAGACATTTTCACTAGAAGTAGGGATACTTAATGGTTTATCAAGTATTCTGCTAAATCTATACTGTATGAAAATTCAGACAGGTTTAAGAACTAAAATGAAGGGAACAGCTGTGGCATCATATCTCATTCCAAAGGGTAAAGGGGGGCAGGAGACGACTGACACGCATGAAGGTGTTTAAGATGACAAACGACACAGAATCCACTTTGGACTTAATGAAAAAGAAAATCGGATTTGAAAGTAAAGTCCTCAATTCAAAGCCCGTCGACAGAGAGGAGAGTGTTGGAAAGATCAGGGTTATCTTACCGGTGGGAAGGCCTCCTAGAGGATCGGAGGAGAGGAGTGGGGAGGAAGGGGTGAACTTGAACGCCACGGGGATGCGCCGACTGAGCGGGCGGCGCGGTGCGGGCGGGAGGGCGTCGGCCCGGCCTCTCCCGCAGGTCCCTGCTCTCCGGGGCGGGGGCGGGGGCGGGCTGCGGGGGGCCGGGCTTGCCCAGGTAACTGCCCAAGAGGAGCAGTTCAGCGGGGTCGGGTCCTTCCAGCAGGTTCCGCGGCTCTAGAAGATTTCCGTTTACTGCCGACTTGGCCGGAGGCGAGGCGAGCAGTGTTCGCTGACGCCTGGCGTTCCGAACCAGCGAGAAGGCGCGCGAACCCCGGGGCTCGCGGCTCAGTCCCCACCAGGCCGCGGTAGCCCCCACAGCCAGCCAGGCCAGCGCAGCCGCCGCCGGCACCAGGTACAGCAGGAGGCCGAGCAGCGACAAGACGAGAAGCGCCGCCCCGGCCGGCCCGCCGCAGCCCCAGCCCCGGCCCCGGCCGGCCCTGACACTCGCTAACGGCCGCCGTCGGTCGCCTCCTCCAGCCGCCGAAGCCGCCGGAGACATCGCGGCTCCGCGCCGCGGAGAAGACTTAAATATCCCAGCGTGCACCGCGCCGCGCGCGCGTCACCGCGCGCCGACTGCGTCACTGCGCACGCGACTCGGACGCGCGACAGCGAAGGGAAAAGCTACTCCCTGGCGACGCGCTAGACCCGACCCATTTCAGAAAATGCCGCCTCGCTAAACGCTGAGTTATGATTCTTGTCCCGCGTGTACACCCGCACAGCACCCATCCAGAGGTGAGCCTCTTGGAAGAATCGCGTTAGAAATAAAAGTTCCGGAAAGCGACTGCTCACGTAATACTTATTTTCTAGGGGGCTAAACACCCTAGAAGAGATTGTTATCAGGCACTTTCACAATTGCTACCTGAGGCTGCGAGTCTTTTCAGTTACTCTGTTTTCTGCCAAAGTATAAACTGCTAAAGGGAGTTGACTTCAACAGCAATGGTAAAAATCAAGACCACCCCAAACTATCCACCCTCATTAAATGTGGATCTGGTACTAATAAATTCCCGATCAAACTGCCTAATAGTCTGATAAACTGCAGATCAGACCTGAAGCTGCAATAAAAGTTTGCGTTTCTGCAGTACACACTGATAAAGGGGGGCAATTATCTACCAAATTTCACATTATGCTCCAGAATCGGGTAGATTTTTAGGATTTGTGATCAATTTACCTTTGTTAAGTTTGGTGGCCTGAGAAAGTAGATTAGTGTTTGTCTAGGTCCGGGGAGTGTGCTGGGCGTCGGGGGATGGAGAGTGACTGCTGAAGAGTAGAGTTTACTTTTGGCGGAGACAAAAATGTTTAAAAATTAGATTATGGTGATTGTTGCACAACCCTGTGAAATTGTATGGTATTTGAATTATATCTTAATAAAATTGTTTAAAAAAAACCTTGCTGGTCTGCTAATTCAGGCTTTGGCCCAGCTCAGCTTCCTTGGCCATTCATTCATTGATTTACTCATTCTATTACTGATACACATTAAAGAGAGTAATGGGGGAAAACACAGGGTCTCTGATCTCTAGAAGCCCTGAGTTTAGTACGGAAGAAAGATGTGTAAATAGAAAGTTACAATTCATCGTGGTAACTGTGATAACAGAGGCACAAAAAGGGAAGGAATGATAAAGGGGAAGATGGGCTGGGAGGTGCTACTTGAGCTAAGAGAACTAGCTTAAAGCAGGTTCAAGGCAGATGAAGAAGGATTTTGCAGAAGCACAGAGATGGAAAGGAGTATGACACAAGAGTCTGCAAACAGTTCGATATGGCTGGAGATTAGGATGTTTGGTGGAACAGCGAGGTTGGAAAGATAGGAAAGGCTCAGAAAAAGATGCCTCTGGAGCAACTGGGAGAGATGAGAAAAACAAACAGTTCTTCTCTTCCCCAACACATTGCCAGGGCAATTCTGCTTCTATCTGTTCAATATACTGTAATTTCTTATCAAACTTCATTAGAAAAGGAAAGGGTATGGGCTGTGTTCCTTAAGAAAAAAATCTTGGGAATTCCCTGGTAGTCCAGTGGTTAGGACTCCGCACTTTCACTGCCGTGGGCTGGGTTTGATCCCTCATCGAGGAACGAAGATCCTGCAAGCTGTGCGGCACAGTCAAAAAAAAAAAAAAAATCTCAAACAGTACTGGTATCAGTGGAATGGTGGGACAAAAGCCAAGGTGCAATGGGTTAAAGAGTGAATGGAAGATGAGGAAATGGAGGCAGCGGCTGTGGACGTCCCATTCAAGAAACTTCAGTAAGGGAAGAAGGAAGATAGTATCTTGCTCAGCAAGGGTCCTTTAAATAATCATATACTACTGGTATTCAAGAGAGGAGCTAGATGTAAAAGCCATCAGTGTACAGATGCCACGAGACTAAGTAAGATTTCTTGGGAATTAATGTAGATAAAGAGGTCCAAGGCCTGAGCCATGGGGCACCCAGTGTTTAGAGGTCAAAGAAATGGATGCACAAAAAGCACAAATCATTTAGCAAAACAAAGATAAATATGACTACATTAAAATTTAACACTTTTGTATGGGAAAAAACAACACAGGCTGCTAAAAGACAAGCCAAGACCGGGAAAACACTATTCTAACTCATCTAACCAAAAAAGGATTAGTAACTAGAATTTATTAGGAACTCCTAAGAATCAGTAACAAAAAGATGACCCAATTGTTAAGAAGGACAGTGATATCAAATGCAATTTATTGAATAGGAAATCCAAATAGCCAATAATAAATATATACATATGTTCATGTATATATATGTGTATGTATATGCATGTGTGTGTATATATATATGTACATACACATACATATATATTGTAACCTCACCAGTAATCTAGGAATGGTTTATTGATGTAACAAGATAACATTTTGCATTCATTTGCACAAGTAGAAAAATGTAATAGTTCAACAAGATCAAATTTTGGCAAGGATGTGGAACAATTGGAATTCGTGTGCTGTATGTGGATATGTACAATGATATAATTTGGAGAGCAATTTGGCAATATCACATAAAGTTGAAGAAATAATGTATCTCATAACCCTGTGGGTACAAAGATAGTCATTGCAGCAGCATTTGTATAATTGACAATTTGAATACATCTAAATGTCTAATGTCTACCAACACAAGAATGGATGAACAGTGGTATAATTCATATAATAAAATACTATAAAAGCAGCTGAAAATTAACAACCTATCCAGCCATGATTAAGTGATACCAGACTAGTCCTCCTGACATACATAAACAACTATACAAATGGACAAAAATTTAAGAGGCAACTACTGTGAGAGTGTTTCTGGATGAAATAAACACTTGAATTGGTAGACTGAGTAAGGAAGGTTGCTCTTTCCACAGTGGGTGGGCCTCAACCAATCCACTGAAGGGCTGAATAGAACAAAAGGGATGAGTAGGAATTCCCTCTCTCTGCTTGTCTTTGAGCTGGGACATCAGTCTTTTCCTGCTTTTAGACTTGGACTTGGACTAGAACTCAAACTATTGGCTCTTCTGCTTCTTGGACTGGAACTACACCAGCAGCTCTCCTGGGTCTCCAGCTTGCTGACTACAAATCTTGGGACTTCTCAGCTTCCATAATTATATTAACCAATTCCTAACTTCTCCTAATAGTAATAATAATAATAATAATAATAATAAAAAAAATATGTGTGTGTGTATCTCTATCCTATTGGCTCTGTTTCTCTGGAGAACCCTGAATAATACAGCCAGGCTGTATATGCAGAGTGAGACAACCTGAGGCTTACCAGAAAGCAGGTATATGGGGCTTTCTGGTATATGGGGCTAAGATTAGAACAAAGATACCAGAGTTAGAGCAGTCCTTGGATAAGAGCATTGCCAAGGGAGTTGTGGCCCTGCCAAAGTGGAGGGATCTCATAAATGCATCTTTAACACCCTTGGCATCCAGCTGAAACAGTAGAAAGGTTACAGTTTGGGGTACAGACCATAGTCTAGACTTACTCTAGGTCTGCCCTAATAAAGCCTAAGTCAACCATGACAAGATTCACAGGAAAAGAGTTTAAAGGTTGAGTCTCACCAAGTTAGGCATGGGAAACACTTTAGGCTCTCCACTGATCTGTAAAAACAAAACAAAACCCAGCTTGAACAAGTGTAAGATCATTAGCTAGTAATTATATTGCCTACTAAAACAAGAATCTATATACTTCATAGAGAGACAACAGACTCCAGAGTATTGTTCACAATGCACAATATTTGATAAAAGGTCATTTAGACATATAAAGAAATGAGAAAATGTGATCCATAATCAAGAAAAAAAGCAGTATATAGAAATGAACCCAAGATGGTCTAAACGTTAGACTTAGCCAACCAAGATTTTAAGGGAAATATTACAAATATGTCCAAAGAATTAAAGGAAAACATGGTCTTAATGAGCAAACAGATAAAGAATTACAAAGAAATGGAAATTCTAAGGAAGAAACAAACAAATGATAAAACTTAAAAAATAAAATAATCGAAAAAACTCACCGGATAGGCTGAATAGAAGGTCAGAGACAACAAAATAAAGTCAGTGAACTTAAAGACAGATCAGTAGAAATTGTCTCATAATGAACAGACCCTCTGGGACCTCTGAAGCACTATGAAATAGTCTATCATATGTGTAGCTGGACTCTCAAAAGAAAATGCGAGATTGGGGCAGAAATATTTTTAAAATAACATCCAGGGCTTCCCTGGTGGCGCAGTGGTTGAGAGTCCGCCTGCCGATGCAGGGGACACGGGTTCGTGCCCCGGTCCGGGAGGATCCCACATTCCGCGGAGCGGCTGGGTCCGTGAGCCATGGCCGCTGAGCCTGCGCATCCAGAGCCTGTGCTCCGCAACAGGAGAGGCCACAGCAGTGAGAGGCCCGCGTACCGCCAAAATAAATAAATAAATAAATAAATAACATCCAAATTTCCCAAATGTGGTGAAAAATAACAACTTAAAGATCCATGAAGCTGACCAAACCACATACAAATATCTTTCTTCCCATCAGAAACAAGACAGGCTAGAAGACAAATGGTTTCTTTTAAATGCTAAGGGAAAAAGGCTTGTCATTCCAGAATTCTATGTTCAGCAAAAAATCCTTCAAAAATGAGGGAGCAATAAAGACACTTCCTTATGAATAAAAATACACTCTAAGAAATGTTACAGGTTGCCCTTTAGACAAAGGGAGCTAAGACCAGATAGAAATCTGTAACTACAGGAAGGAATAAAGACCATCATGGTAAGAAAATGAGTAAATATAAAAAGCTATGTTTATGATAGTCATGATTTAATTTAAGAATTGATTGTTTCAAATAAAAATAATAGAGATATTGTGAGATTAATACAACAAATATAGAAGAAAAAGATGTAATAACTATCACCAAAAGCTGGATTGTGGTGGGGATAAATGGAATTATACTATTGTAAGGTTATTACATTTGTGACAGCAGAAAGTGAGACACTTCAAGTGTCAGGTATGATGTGAAAAGGAATATGGTGAAATAGGGAAGTGAAGGGTGAAGATGTTCAACAGTATTCTATTGTCACTAAACATAAAAGGATTGATATAAAACAAAGTATGTTCTCTGACTATAACAGAATTACACTAGAAATCATCAACAGAAACATAAAAGGAGAATCTCCAAACACCTGATAATTAAACAACACAATTCTAAATAATCTATGGGTCAAAGAACAAGTCTCAAGGGACATTAGAAAATATTTTGAACTGAATTAAAATATCATGTATCGAAATACATGGAAAGGGACTTCTGACCATGATGGAATAACAGGGACCACAGATTTACCCTATAACCTAAAACAACAACAAAAACTAGACAAAGTACATGCAACAATGGTTTTCAGGACACTACACATTGGACAACAAAGGACAGAGATCACTGATAGTTGGGAAATAGATGAGCCCCACAATCATCACAGCTTACTGTCTGGAGTTTCCAGGCAGTAGCATTTACCAAAGCAGTAAAGTTTAAAAGGCAGAATACCAGAGAGGAGAGAGCTGCACAACAAGATACCAGAGATGTACAGAGGTTCCTCCTTGAGTATTCAGCACAGAACTCAATAGTACATGTTTATGAGGAAACTACCCAAAGCCAAAGAAAAAGCCATCCAAAAGCATTAGAGGAAACAGGATCTGGTACTAACAAAGGGCCAGGAAAAGTGTCTCTTCCCACTGGTCAGACTGGGAAAACTCATAATTCATAGGACATTGGGTAGAGTACTCAGGAAGGTGTTGCCTCAGTAAGAGGAAATAATCAGCCTTAGATTGAGCACTGATCTGGACCTACCTAGATCAAAAAGCAAAGCCTGAAAGGATCAAACTGTTTCCAAGGACCTTAACTGCATCCCAGAACAAAGTTCAAGAAAATATACGGGAATAAAAAATGACCAGCATTCCACAAGGTAAACTTCACAATGTCTGACATCCAAACGAAGATTAACAGGCATACAAACAAGCAGGAAAGCATGACCCGTCAAGAGGAGAATAATCAATCAAAACTGACCCAGAACTGACATAGATGTTAAAATTAGCAGAGAATAACATTAAAAATTATTTTAACTGTATTCCATTTGTTCAAAAAGTTAAGTAGCGATATGGAAAAATACAAGAAGAAATAATGGCCCCAAACTTCCCAAACATAATGAAAAATATAAGCCCACAATTCTGAAAGCTCAATCCCAAGTACAAGAAATATAAAGAAAACTACAAGTCACATCAAAGCCAAATTGTCAAAACCAGCAATACAGATAAAATTCTAAAGAAAAAAAAAAGAACAAAGATAAACATGATACCAAGTTTCTTGTTGTAAACAATGCAAGTGAGAAGACAGTAGAGTAACAACTTTAAAGTACTGAAAGTAAAAAAAAACTGTAAATCTAGAATTATATCCCAGCAAAAAATATCTTTTAATAAGGTGCCTTCAGCCATACAAAAGCTAAAAGAATTCATCACCACCAGACTAACTACAAGAAATGTTAAAGAATGTCCTTCAGGCAGAAGGAAATGATCCCATATGAAAATCTCCATCTGCACAAAGGAATGAAGAGCACTGGAAATGGTAACTACAAAGGTAAATATTTATGACTTTTTTTCTTATTATTTAAATCTTTTAAAAACATAACTGAACAAAACAAAACAGCAGAGTAGGCAGCTTCAAGCTCCCATCCCCCGCCCCGAAACATCAAAAGACAAAGCAGTGACTGTTAGAATCCAACTTTATCAGAACTCTGGAAAACAAAAGTTTACAAAAACCAAACAAATGCTAAATCAAGAAAATAGCAATTTAAAAGTGTTAGAAAGCTTTGTGGCATTTTTACTTGCTTTTCTCCCACCCATTCCCAGGCCTGGCAGCAATCTTGAAGACAGAAACCTGCATTCCCAGTGTGGGAACCTGATCCCTGGGTTCCATAGGGAGTAGAGCATACCTTATTTGCAAATTATCGTGTATTTCTGCTCCAACCTGTATGGGAGCTCTGTTTTGCTGAACTTGGAACTCAGGCCAGAAAAGTAATGGGCATTGCTTGAAAATATCGCAAGGTGAACAAACCACAGATGCCTGGGGCAAAATATGACAGTTGAGACACACAACGGACTGCTGTTATGGACTGAATTGTGTTCCCCCCAAATGTGAATATTGAACCCCAATCCCCAATGTAATTGTATTTGGAGATAGGGCCTTTAAAGATGTCATTAAGGTTAAATGAGGCCATATGAGTGGGGCCCTAATCTAATATGACTAGTGTCCTTATAAGAAGAGGTAGAGACACCAGGGATGCATGTGTACGGGGAAAAGGCCATGTGAATATACAGCAAGAAGGTGGTCATCTGTAAACCAAGAAGAGAGGACTCAGGAGAAACCAGCCCTACCAACACTTTGATCTTGGATTTCCATCATCCAGGGCTGTGAGAAAATAAATTTCTATTGTGTAGGCCACTCAGTCTCTGGTATTTTGTTATGGCAACCCCCTAACAGATTAATGCAGACTGCCTAAAGTCTGGGAGGAAAAGCTGGGGAGAGTTTCTTTGGGTAATCAGAGCATTTATAATCATCTATGTATAAGAGAGAATTTTTAGAAGCCCACGTGAATGCCCAGGGCAAGACGCATGCTCAGAAAATACCTGACAAAAACAGAAACAGATTCACACATATAGAGAACTAGTGGTTACCAGTGGGGAGAGGGGCAAGATGGGGTAGGAGATTAAGAGGTACAAACTACTATGTATAAAAGAAATAAGCTACTGGCTTCCCTGGTGGCACAGTGATTAAGAATCCGCTTGCCAATGCAGGGGACACGGGTTTGAGCCCTGGTCCGGGAAGATCCCACATGCCGCGGAGCAACTAAACCCGTGTGCCACAACTACTGAGCCTGCACTCTAGAGCCCGTGAGCCACAACTACTGAGCCCATGCGCCACAACTAATGAAGCCTGCGCCTACGGCCTGTGCCCCGCAACAAGAGAAGCCACCACAATGAGAAGCCCGTGCACCGCACCAAAGTGAGCCCATGCGCCACAACTAATGAAGCCTGCGCCTACAGCCTGTGCTCCGCAACAAGAGAAGCCACCACAATGAGAAGCCCGTGCACCGCACCAAAGAGTAGCCCCCACTCGCTGCAACTAGAGAAAGCCCGCGCGCAGCAACAAAGACCCAACACAGCCAAAAATAAATACATAAGCTACAAGGATATGTTGTACAGCACATGGAATATAGCCAATATTTGATAGCAACTTATAATAGCAATAAAACATGAAATATTTAGAGATAAATTTAACAATATATGTGCAAGACTTCTGCACTAAAACATTACAGTAAATCTGCAAATAATTTTTTAGACACATTAAAGAAGATCTAAATAAATGGAGAGATACATGTTCATGGATTGGAATATTCAACATGAAGATAGCCATTTTCCTCATATTGATCTATAGATTCAGTACAATCCCAGTGAAAATCTCAGTAGGTTTTTTAACTAGAAATTGACAGGCTGATTTAAAATTTATATGGATATGCAAAAACCCAGAACAGCCAAGTCAATTTTGACAAAAGAAACAATAATAACAAAATTGGAGGACTTACACTACCTGACTTCAAGAGTACAGCAAAAGTTACAGTAATCAAGACAGTATATTGGCATAAACAAGAGTCTGTCATACAGAGTGAAGTAAGCCAGAAAGAGAAAAACAAATATCATATATTGACACATATATGTGGAATCTAGAAAAATGGTACAGGTGAATCCATTTGTGGGGCAGGAATGTAGACGAGGAGAATGGACATGTGGACATAGGGGGAAAGGGGAGGGTGGGACGAATTGGGAAATTAGGTTTGGCATAAATACACTACCATGTGTAAAACAGATAGCTAGTGGGAACCTGCTGTATAGCACAGGGAGCTCAGCTTGGTGCTCCGTGATGACCTAGATGGGTGCAATGGGGGGGGGGGGTGGCAGGAGGGAGGTCCAAGAGGGAGGGGATATAGGTATACATATAGCTGATATACTTCGTTGTACAGCAGAAACTAACACGACATTGTAAAGCAATTATACTCCAATTTAAAAAAAAGAAAAAAACAGAAAAAAACCCCACAGACGTATAGCTTAATGGAACAGAAGAGAATATCCAGAAAAAGACATGTGGTCAACTGATGTTCTATAGTGGCACCACTGTAATCCAATGGGGAAGATGCTGGAACACTGGATGTATTTGTTATCTGTCACTGCATAACAAATTACCCCACAATTTAGTAGCTTAAATCAACAAACCTTTCTTACAGAGCCAGGAATTTGGGAGTGGCCTAAGTGGGTGGTTCTAGCTCAGGATGATGAGGCGGCTGTCAAGACATCAGTGAGGGCCGCAGTCACGTGTAGGATCTGCTTCCAAGACAGCTCACTCGGCTGGTTATTTGGAGGAGGCCCCAGTTCCTTGCCAGCTGTTGGCAGAAGGCCTCAGTTCCCCATTACATGGACCTATCCATAGGATTGTTTAAGTGTCCTCACCACAAGGCAGCTGGCTTCTCACAGAGCAAGTAATCCAAAGGAGAGCAAGAAAGGGGGAAGCCACAATGCCTTTTAGGCCTTAATCTTGTGTCTCACACCACCATTTCTATCATATTCTACTCATTAAAAATCAAGTTTCATTGGAACCCAGACACACTCGTTAGATTTTGTATTGTCTGTGGCTGCTTTTCCACCACAAGAGCAGAGTGGAGTAGTTGTGACAGAGACCACATGGCCTCTAAGCCTAAAATATTTATTACGTGGCCCTGATTTACATCATCTACAGTGCTTGGCTTAATGTCTTAAACATAGTAGGCTCTCAAGAAATGCGCTAGTGCTCATAAACAGTACGTGTTGGTTAGCTTGTTCAATAAATATTAGTTGAGCTCCTACTAAATGCCAAGTAATATCATAAGTGCTGATTATATATAGTCAACAAGAGAGAGCTGGTTCCTACACTAATTTTCTTCACTGCAGAGGTCCAGGTTGCCTCAGGGTGTAATACGTATAGGACTTTATTGTGCTGCTTCCCACTAGAGGGCAGCCTGAAGCTCGTCCACAATGGCGCAGTAGTCGTGTTAACTCCAACAACAGTACTATCAGTGAAGAACTGTCAGAAAGGACAAAATACCAAACTACATAAGATCTGTATTTATTCTCTCAAGACTGTTGTTAACAGAATTTAAAAAATGCATCAAGTTTGTCTTTGGAACTCCTAGCCTCCTGTTTCTTCACTATTTCCACCCTTTTCCCTGCAGAGGTGGCGTGAACCATTATAGGCACCACCTGTAAGTTAAAAACGTGGCTGAGGGCTTCCCTGGTGGCGCAGTGGTTGAGAGTCCGCCTGCCGATGCAGGGGACACGGGTTCGTGCACCGGTCCGGGAAGATCCCACGTGCCGCGGAGCGGCTGGGCCCGTGAGCCATGGCCGCTGAGCCTGCGCGTCCGGAGCCTGTGCTCCGCAACGGGAGAGGTCACAGCAGTGAGAGGCCCGTGTACCGCAAAAAAAAAAAAAAAAAAAAAAATGTGGTTGAAACAATCAGGTGCATCTCTCACCGACAGATCAGTCAGGGTGGGGAGAAAGAAGTGATTCCCGGGGAGGGGTGGATCAAGCTGGTAAGCACAGAACCGCAGGCCAGAAGCAATTCTGGGAGCAGAAACTCGTGCCTGGTGTCTACCACATTAAGAGAAGAAACACATACCTTCTAGTCATTAGTTCACTATTTACTGTGCACCCACTACCTACTTTGCACTACACAGGATACAGCAATGAGGACTACAGACATAGTACCAGCCCTCAAGGAGGATGTACTTTGACAGGAAGTCAGACATTAAACAAATAGTTAGAAAAGCACTGAAACTACCAAAGTAGTAAAGACTGTTTCGGTTACTAATAGCATAAGAAACCAATAAAGAATGCAGTGGCATAAAACAATCATTTCATTATCCTCAGAGATTCTTTGATTCTAGCTTGTTTCTGCTCCGCAATACCTGAGAGCTCAACCAGGAAGACTCAAAGGCTAGCACTGATCGACGGTAGGGGGTTGGAATCACTTAGAGGCATCTTCACTCACATAGGTAACGGCTGTCAGCTGGGACATCTGCTGAACTGTGGGCCAGGAACACGTACACATTTCTTCTCCATGCTGTCTCTCCACGTGGGTTAGTTTGGGCTTCCTTGGAGTATGGCAGCTTAGTTCTAAGAGCCAGCATTCCCAGATAGAAGAGCGGAAGTGCACAGCATTTTGATGACCTAGCCAGGGAAGTGCCATAGAGTCACTCTGTCCTACCTTACTTGGTTAAGGCAATCAGAAAGATCTGCATAGGTTCAAGGGGAAGAGACATACCTCCCACCACTCGATGGAAGAAGCTTTAAGGTTATATTGTAAGATGAGCATGTGTGATGGGAAATATTACTGTGGCCATCTTCAGAAAATTCAATCTGCCACAGGCTGTCATGATAGCATAGGAAGCGGGTATAACTTAGCCTAGGGGGTCAGTCAGCAAAGGCCTCTGTGAGGAAGTCTTGTCTCTGGCTGAGGGGGTGAAGTGCTAGGAGGAGCCTTGGAAAGAGCTTTAGGTAGAGGAATCAACAGGTGTAAAGGTTGCAGTCCAAAGAGGCTGGTGTGTTTGAATGCTGCGTTTCGGAGTGATGAGAGCCTGGAGGGCGAGGGAAAAGTGCTGCAGGGGAGGATACAGGTGGGAGATACCATGTGCCTTGGCGCATGCCCTCCGTGCTGGATCCCCTGAGAAGAGAAGCAGCCTCCAGTCAGCAGTGTCTTAGGAAAAAAGAGACTCGAGAGGACAGAGCAGGCAATGGCTGCTCCAAACTGGTGAAAGTGGGGAAAAGCTGCATGCTTTAGTAACTATCCTACCCCAGCGGCCCCATCATGGAAAATAAAATTGAATCTGCCCAAGTCTCATCCAGATAAAGTAAGGCAAGTCCGCAGAAATAACTATGCCTGAGGCAGCTGTGGATAAAAGGAGATCGCACAGGGCATGTCAACAACACAATGGAGGTGGGGAAATCCAGCAAGACGACAGTTAAAGACTTAAGTTGCCATCACATAAGCACCTGCTGCCCCGTACTCTTTCCCCTCGTCCTCAATTCAGATCAATGACTGAAGGTTTTATTTATTTTTTCTCATATTATACTTTGGATTGAATGTGTTTCCAGCTGCTGGTCTTGTCTCAAGAGTCAGATCCAAGAGGTTTGTAAAGAATGGACGCTGTGTATCACTGTGCAGGTATTAATACATTATATGAGATGAAATTATAAATATCTGTATGCACATGACAAGAGAAAAAGCTAGATATATATAAAATAGATAACCAACAAGGACCTACTGTATAGCATAGGGAACTATCTGAAATAGAATCTAAAAAAGAATAGATATATATATGTAAAACTGAATCACTTTGCTGTACACCTGAAACTAACATAACATTGTAAATCAACTATACTTCAATTGGAGAAAAACAAAAAGAATAGATCTTAAAAAAAGCTAGAAAATTAAGTAGGGACTAGATCATGAAGGACCTTGGAAATCAGGTTAGAGTCTGTCTTTTGTGTGCTTCTCTAAACATACAATTTCAATCCAACTGCAGACATATGACAGATTATGTGGGTACTAAACCACCTGCCACACAGATTTAAGCTTCTGAAATTTTGTTCCTCCTGCTTATGCATGAAATGCCTTTATTCACCCAGGCAAAAGCTACTTACCTTCCAAGATTCGGCCTAAATGTTACCACCTCTGTGAACCCTTCCTCAGCCCCAAACACATGGCCACTCCCACCCTGGTGTCCCCATTATCTTGCACAGACTATTTTCACTGCATTTTTTAAAATATAAATTTATCTATTTTTGGCTGCGTTGGGTCTTCATTGCTGCACGCGGGCTTTCTCTAGTTTCGGTGATGGGGGCTACTCTTCGTTGCGGTGCGCGGGCTTCTCATTGCGGTGGCTTCTCTTGTTGCGGAGCACGGGCTCTAGGCGCCCAGGCTTCAGTAGTTGTGGCATGCAGCTCTGTAGTTGTGGCTTCACAGGCTCTAGAGCGCAGGCTCAGTACTTGTGGCACACGGGCTTAGTTGCTCGGTGTCATGTGGGATCTTCCCAGACCAGGGCTTGAACCTGTGTCCCCTGCATTGGCAGGCGGATTCCCAACCACTGCACCATCAGGGAAACCCCTCATTGCATTTATTTACTTAATTGTGCTCATTCACATATACATTACTCCCCACTCTAGTCTCTGGGCTCTTTGAAGACAGGGATTGTGTCTTATTTGTTCATCTTTTGATACTTAACATGGTGAGCAATAAATGTTTGCATGAGTGAATTTCATCTTCAAACTGAAGCTGACAAGAATCTGACTTCCCTACTTTGGTGGGACACCATAGACAGTTTGGGTTTCTTTTACTTAAAGCTGAGGCTATGCCAAATTGAGGGTATAACAACCACTACTATGATTTAAGGACTGTTTATTCTATGCTAGCTGCTGCTTTAAGTGCTTGACATGTATTAGTCTATTTAATCTTCCCAACAGTCCTACCGTAAGTTCATCAAGGGTTGAAAGGCGACAGCTGGCCACCTGGAGGAGAGGGCACAAATGGACAGATGAAACGAGGAAGAAGCTCTGGAGAGGTCTCATGAGCCCAGAGTACCAAGGCAGAGGGGCTGAAGAGTAGAGTTCTTTAGGAAGATGGTCGGGGTTGTATACTGGAGTTAGGTTTGTACTGGCTGCTGCAGTATGAGACCATGAGACATAATACACAAAATGGGTACGATTCTTCACTACACAGGAACAAATGTACTGTTACTAAAATGAGAAGTTACGCTCTAAAACTTATCAAGAAAACAATTAAATGCCTTATGTTGTTTCCAGTTCCACAGAAGATGGAGTATGCTCATTCCATCATCCTCCTCTTGCTAATTACAACCAAAATTCCTGTTCAAAATACATGACACAACTATCAAAAAACCTCTCAAAAGGTGTAGAAAAGAAGGCAAACTGGCTGGGGCCTCAAGGGACAACTCAGTGGTGAGTTCCCTGGGTGGTCTGTTTGTTTTGCCTCCTATATATTTTGGCTTGGGTGTTAGAGCAGTCTGCAACTAGAAAAATGCCAACAAGCCCCTCCCGAAACAAAACAAAACAAAAAAACCATAAAAACCAAGCCCTAAGAAAAGCCCATTCTGGGACTTCCCTGGTGGTTCAGTGGTTAAGACTCTGCACTCCCAACGGAGGGGGCCCAGGTTCGATGCCTGGTCAGGGAACTAGATTCCACATGCCGCAACTAAAGATCCTGCATGACACAACGAAGATCTCGCACGTAGCAACGAAGATCCCGAGTGCCGCCAATAAGACCCAGCGCAGCCAAATCAATCAATCAATCAATATTAAAAAAAAAAAAAGCCCATTCTCTGCAGCAAATGACCATGAGGAGGGTAGCTCTGCAGGATGGTTACAGCCACCCTACCCTAGGCAAACACCACAAAAGAACCCATACCTTTCTTCCTCCCTACCTGGTACTGCAGAGACTGTGGGACAAAGCCCTGTTGACCATCCCCATCTTGTACCAGCAAAGCAGAGGTGGCATCTCTCCCCTCCCCACCAGGTACTGGAGACTGTGGGGAGGAGCCCTGTTGACTATCCACAACCTGCACTAATTGAATAACTGTAAAAAGTGGCACCTCATCCCCTCTCAAATAGAGAGCAGGGAGCTAGAAAAAGGGATTCTCTAAATATGTGTATGAAGTACTGGTCATGCCTTCCCAAGCAGTGCATGTGTGAAACCAACTAGTATCAACACAGAAAAAGCTCTGGGAATTGAACTACAGTGTGGAATACTCTGCGGTTTTAAATCAGCCTCGGGGTAGCACACAAGTGGGGCAGGCCAGAACTGCTCTGCAAAGGCTGTGAAAACGAAATTGATCTTCAAACCAGAGCCCACAAAACTGGACCAGAACGTGCATTCTGAATATAAACATATTGATATTGACTTCCTGCTAAAATAGAAGATTTACATAAAAACTAGAGCCTCATAACATAATATTCAAAATGTCCATGATAAAATAAAAAATTACTCCTCATACTAAGAACCAAGAAAAACAACTCAAATGAGAAAAGACAATCAACAAATGCCAACTGCAAGGTGAAAAAGATATTGGAATTATTGAACAAGGATTTTAGAGCAGCTGTCATAAAAATATTCCAAGAAATAATTATGAACGCTCTTGAAACATACTGAAAAATAGAAAGTCTCATCAAAGAAGAAAATCTAATGACCCAGATGGAAATTTCAGAATGAAAAATTAAAATAAGTAAAAAATTCACTGGATCGACTCAATAGCAAAATGGAGATTTAAGAGGAAAGAATCAGTGAACCTAAAGATGTATCAGTAGAAATGATCCAATCTGAACAAAAGAAACAAAACAGAAAAAAAAAAAGAATAAGTACCTATGGGACAATAACAAAAGATCTAACACTCACGTTACTGGAGGCCCAGAAGGAGAGGAAAAAGAGTGCAGTGTACAAAAAATATTTGAAGAAATAATGGCTGAAAACTTCCCAAATTTGGCAAAAGACATAAACCTACCAATTCAAAAATCTGAGCAAACCCTAAAAGAATAAACTCAAATAAATCAACACCCAGATACGTCATAATCAAATGTCTGAAAATTTAAAATAAAGGAAAAATCCTGAAAGCAGCTGGAGAGAAACGAAGTATTACCTACAGAAAAGGAACAATTTGAAAAACTACAGATTCCCCATCAGAAACCATGGAGGAGAGAAGAAAGTGCCAAAATATTTTTAAAGTGCTGAAAGAAAAGTATGACAACCCATAATTCTGTATCCAGTGAAAATATCTTTCAGGAATGAAGGTGAAATAAGGTATTAAGAGATGAAGGAAATGAAGTGATTTGCCACTATCAGACCTGCTCTGAAAGAAATGATAAAGGAGAAGTTCTGCAAATGTAAAGAAAATAACAGCAGCTTGAAACATCAGAAATGAAGAAAAAGCAATTTTTAGGGTAAATATCTGTGTGGATATAATCTCTTGAATTTTTTAAGTTATGTTTGATGGATGAAAGCAAAATTATAACATTGTCTCATGTGGTTCTCAATGTACGTAGAGGTAAAATTTAAGACAATTATGTCATAAAGGAAGAAAAAAGGGACCTAAAGGTGGTAAAGTTTCTACATTCACTTGAGCTGGTAAAAGGCTGATACTAGTAACCTATCATAAGTATGCGTAATGTAATCTCAACAGCAACCACTGAAAACCTATACAAAGAGAGCTATATTTTAAAAATCTATAGCCATCTTAAAATGACATACTAAAAAATGTTCAAGTATCCCATAAGAAGGCAAGAAAAGGGAAAAGGAGGCACAAAAAAACAGAGGGAATAAACAGAAAATAAGTAAAATGGCAGACTTAAATCCTAACCAATCAAAAATTATATTAAATGTAAATCATCTAAACAGACCAATTAAGAAAACGGAGATTATCAGAAAATGTTATTTTTAAAAATATGACTCAGAGTGATGTCACACAAAATGGCAGAGTAGGAACTAGGGGTTTGTCCCTTCACCAAAGCAATCATTGAGCTACAAAGAAAGATTGAAATCAACTATTTTGTAACTTGGAACATGACCAGAAACTTTTAACAACCAGAGGAGTCCTTATAACAATGAAGGGAAAGGTTGCTGATCTTTCACAAGTGAGCAACACGTGCAAACTAGTCAATATCCCTCATTCCTCAGACGTGCTGCAGCTGTACGGATAGCAGCCTGCATTCCTGAAGAAGCTGGCTGATGCCAGAGTAGATGGTGGAAACATTGTCCTCCAAAAGTTTGGGCTTACAGGGACCTCCCTGGTGGTCCAGTGGTTAAGACTCCTTGCTCCCAATGCAGGGGGCGCCGCCGGTTCCATCCCTGATCAGGGAACTAAGATTCCACATCCCGCGCCGCGGGGCCAAAAAAAAAAAAAAAAAGTTCGCGGTTACACAGTTTGATCAGTCTGATGGATCCCTGAGGATCAGATCAGCACAGGTGCTTGCCTTGGATTTGATCCTACTGGCAGCTTTGGCTTTCCCGGGGGCATCTATCAGATTTAAAGAGACAGAATACCCCTCTCCTACCTCCCTATTTAGAGTCAAACATTTAAGGAAATCTATGTCAGGTCACTGACTAACTGCAGAGAAAATGGAACAGAAACTTCAGTGACCACAGAAAAACAAGGAATACACACTTTGCAAAAACAGTTTGTAAAAGTAACAGCTCCAACACTCAACAAGCAAAAACTAGCAATCCCTAATGAGTAAGAAACATATTTGGAGAGTTACCACATTATAACACTTAGAATGTACAGTTCTCAACAAAAAAATTTAAAACAAAGAAAGAGAAAAGTATGGACCATTCGAAGGAAAAAAACAATTTGACAGAAACCATCCCTAAGGAAGCCCAGACAATGGACTAACTAAACAAAAACTTTATTTATTTTAATATACATTTATTTATTTATTTTTGGCTGCATTGGGTCTTCGTTGCTGTGCACGGGCTTTCTCTAGTTGCGGCGAGCGGGGGCTACTCTTTGTTGCGGTGCGCGGGCTTCTCACTGCGGTGGCTTCTCTTGTGGAGCACGGGGTCTAGGTGAGCGGGCTTCAGTAGTTGTGGCACGTGGGCTCAGTAGTAATAGTTGTGGCTCTCAGGCTCTAGAGCACAGGCTCAGTAGTTGTGGCACACAGGCTCAGTTGCTCCGTGGCATGTGGGATCTTCCCGGACCAGGGCTTGAACCCATGTCCCTTGCATTGGCAGGCGGATTCTTGACCACTGTGCCACCAGTCAAGTCCCTAAACAAAAACTTTAAATCGACCATCTTAAACATGCTCAATGAGCTTAGGAAACCATGGACAAAGAAACTAAAGGAAATCAGGAACATAAAAGATGAACAAAATGAGAATATCTATAAAAAATTATAGAAAGGAAACAACCAAAAATTCTGGACTGAAAAGTACACTAACTGAAATGAAGAAGTCACTAGAGGGGTTCACCAGCAGATTTGAGAAATAAAAGACCAGAAGACTTGAAGACAGGTCCTTTGAAATTATGCAGCCTGAGGAGCAGAAAGAAAACTAAATTAAGAAACCAAACAGAGCCTGGGGTACCTGTGGGAGAGGAGTAAGAATGAAAAGAACAGAACGATGGAGACAGCTGTATAGGACCTGGCACCTCACAGAATGATGGGGCTACAAGGGTGGTTAAGAGTAAAATCTGACAGTTTCATGTTTTAGTGACTACTGTGGTGAGTTTAGTGAACACACAAGAGGTGGGAGATTGGGACAGAAAGTGAACATTGTGACTTCAGATTTTAGAAGGAGTCTGAGGTATGAAAAAAGGCACACAAAGCTGCCTTACAGACAGATAAAATGCAGTCCTAGAGCTCAGAAGTCCTGTTAGTTGAGAGCGCTTAAGGAACCATCTAAATCACCCTGGTAATTGAGGAGACGTTACAGGAGACCATCATCTGTTAAAAGAGGGCCAAGAACAGAACCCTGAACAGAGACATGTTGCCTAACTGAGGAGCAGATATCAGGGAAGGAGCAGCAGGCACAGAAGACTGAATGTCTTCCAGGAGCAGCACCTTGGGACCCACGAGGGCGGGAGCATACAAACCAGCGACGTAGACCAAGAAAGAACGGCTGGGGCAATCACTAAGCAACAAATGCTGTGCACCTACTACGCGCTGAACTGCCTTGTAAATTTGACGTGCTTCACACCCCCCCTCCCCCCCACCACACATGGCTCTGCGTTCACCACCTCGTCGGAGTCGGAAGCCGCGGGTGACCAGCTCAGAGGGGAGCCTGGGAGACGCCCAGGGCCTAGGCGGCCTGAGGGCGTGTAAGGGGCTTACCCGACTGCGCACCTCCAGGTGATGGCCGGGCCATGGCTCCTGCAGCAGGCCAGACCAGGCGGCTGCGGCCTGCAAGGGCCAGACGTGTGTCAGTCCGGGACGCGAGGACCTGCCCCCAACCTCCGGGACCAGACCGCCCAGAGGCAGCCCGAAACCGCGTGGTCCCAGAATGCTCTGCGCGCATCTCACGTCACTGTGGGCGACTCCCGCCTGAGGGGGCGAGACGCAGCCTGTTGCCAGGCAACGGGGTAGGCCACTCTCTGCCCGCAGTGGGCGGGCAGAGTCTTAGGGGGAAGCGGGAAGAGCGCTTGGTGAGGCTCCTTGCATCACCACCTTGCAGACCGGGGGAATCCTATTCAGCGACTCTTTTCTACAGGAGGGGGCATCTACTCAGTCCCAGTAACCCACGCTCCCTACAGTAGTGAGTTCCTCCAAGGCTGTGGCTCTTTGAGAGCCCTAATCCCCTCTCTGCTCTGCCCTTTGCAGGTGCAAGGTTTTTCTGGGACAACCCTCCCCCCCGCCCCCCCGCCCAGGAAGAGAGCACCCGCACACAGCTGGAGATTCCCCGTGGATGGTTGGCTGGATTTTGTTTTGTTCTTTGTAAGCTACTCAGATTGTTATAGACTGCCTGGAAAACGGTGCATTTAGAACCGGCACTTATTTAAACAATTGCTAAGAGGATTTCCTCCATTACAATAATTCTATTACAAGATCTAGCCCAAACTGAACAGCTAATACCTGTTCTACTAGTCTGAGGGTTAAAGAAAAGCCCTTTCGGTGGCTTTCAAACTCTGAAATTCCTTCAAACTCTGATTCTGTCACTCCTCTCCCGCCTTCATTTTATTGAGAATAGTTCACATTCCTCCAGTTCTACTTCAAATACACTTTCATCCTTAATCCAGCCTGTAGGGCCCTCTTGCTCTAACCAGCAGCATTCTGGGCTTCTCTTCTGTCCCCAAGTAGCTTGGATATTATGACCAATTATTTCAACTCTCACCTCAATGATTTTTCACTTTGCCCTTTTTGCCCGTCTTCATCCCTTGCTAAACCAGGCTGTGTGCTTTCTCCAGTCTGGCTGCAGAGATACCAAACATGGCTGGTGAAAAAGCAAAGAACGTTGCTCTCACTCCTCCACAAATGTGTGCTTTCTCACAGCTTTGTGCTCCTTCCTATTGTAGACTGGAAGTTCTTCTATCCATTCTTGTGACCTTGCTGCCATATTAACTACATTTCCCCCAAACTTCCTATGGTCTGCCACAAACTTTCCACTCAATCCCACTCTACTTTTGGTAAGTGATCTCACCTACATCTACTTTGCATCTGTATTTTTTTTAAATATAGAAATTTATTTATTTACTTTTGGCTGCATTGGCTCTTCGTTGCTGCACACGGGCTTTCTCATTGAGGTGGCTTCTCTTGTTGCGGAGCACAGGCTCTAGGTGCACGGGTTTCAGTAGTTGTGGCCTGCGGGCTTCAGTAGGTGTGGCTCACGGGCTCTAGAGTGCAGACTCAGTAGTCGTGGCACACGGGCTTAGTTGCTCCATGGTATGTGGGATCTTCCCGGACCAGGACTCAAACCCGTGTCCCCTGCACTGGCAGGCGGATTCTTAACCACTGCACCACCAGGGAAGTCCCTTAGTCATCTATTTAACCAAAGTGACAATAAAAGATTTTAAAGGCAAATACAGAAGGTCACATGGGTGTGAACAAAACTTAGCTCTTTTGATACTGAGAAGACTCAGTCAAAGACCTGATAAAGACAACATGAAGCACAGAAAATAATTACAAAACAAAAAATCTGGTTTCCCAGGCAGATTACTTAAAAGATAACTCTTTTTTCTTTTTTTTCTTTCTTTTTTTTTTTACAATTTCTTATTAAGAACAGACCAATAATCTAAGAAATCTTTGTCATTTTAACAGAGAGAGAAAACCAAATTTTAGGTGTGTATCAGTGTACAATTAACACTAAAGCTAATTTTAAAAAAAGAAACCTTATAAATAAATCTGTCCAATCTTAGCCAGCTTTGACCACACAAAATAAGATTCCTTTTCCAAGATTCCTTTTCCACAAACCTTCAACAATTAAAAAAAAAAAATCCATTTAGGTTTTGTCCTACTCTTTTCCTCCATCTCATTCTAGAACAACCAGTCATTCTATTTTAGGACAGAATTTCTCTTTTTCCCTTAACAAAAGTATGTCCTTCATACTTTGCATGTTTGGCATATATAGCTGTTTCACTTCATCCTTATGGTTTCTAGTAGTTTCATTTACATATGTTGATTATAATTTTTACCCATTAATAATCTTTATTTTTCTGTGAACACTAGGAAGTAAGCAATTGTGAACTGTCTGCCACATATACTATCATTCTGTAGAAGATTAATACATTTTACAAATATACTGTCTCATAATTTTTTATGGGTATATACTTCCTTATAGTACAATTTTCAATTTCTAAAAATTGAAGTATAGTTGATTTACAATGTTGTCTTAGTTTCTGGTGTACAGCAAAGTGATTCAGTTATATGTATATATACATATTGTTTTTCCTATTCTTTTTCATTATGGTTTATTACAGGATACTGAAGATAATTCCTTGTGCTACACAGTAGGATCTTGTTGCCACAGTACAATTTTCCATGTGGCAAAATTCATGTTCACTAATAAACCTGAATATCTTTTGTCTCTGTAGAATTTAAGAAGCCCCAAATAAATAAACTTATGGTCAGCAATTAATGTTGCAGTATTTTACCTTATTTGGAAATGATCTAGATATTCATTGAATATCACTTAACTTAGAACAGCTTTAAGGTTTCAAGTTGTCAAAAGGTTTTTGAAACTTTTTAAGTAGACATATTAGAAAACAAAATTATTGTTGAAAAGTTTATTTATAAACTTTTTTCATTCATGTCTATTTAATTCTCTTGTTCTTAACACTTTTGAATTAGCAATGCTTGACTTGCTTGTGAAAATGTCATGAGACAATAAACAAAGCTAGCCATCATCTCAAGTTATTTTTCTCGTTGACAAATCAGGCACGTATCAAAAATATCACAGAAGCAAAGAGCCTTCAAAGTTAAACATAATTTTTTAAAACTGCCATGCTTGACACATCAAGCAATTCATTTCTATTGTGAATTTTGTTCTTAGGTTGGATTTATAGTTTTATAATCTTAAGTATCTAGTAGAGATAACTTAAGCTTGTTTGACTTAGTATAAACGTAGGTGGGAAAAAATTGTATGTCTGCATTATATTTAATGCTGACAACTCCAAAGACATGCCCGTTTTTATTCTGTCAACAATTTTAAGACTAGCTTTATTTATCAAATATTTATCCCAGATCATGTGAACTTAAAAAAAAAATTGGGTTAGTTTCTATAATTCTCACTCATTTATCTCTAAACCAATTCAAATAGAACTTCTTTAATGGATTTTATAACTAATTTGGTAATACCATCCAAAGGTAGAAAAATATCACCTATACATAACATACATGGACATACACATAAATACAGACAAATGCAGTGATCCTAGAGCTTTCATTTTATAATTTTAAGCATAAGTCAGTAAAACTTAGTAATACAAACTCACTGGTTTATACCTACTTTATATATATTTTTAAAAATATTTATTTGGCTGAGTTGGGTCTTAGTTGCGGCACGCAGGATCTTTGTTGTGACGCACAGGCTTCTCTCTAGTTGTGGTGCGCAGGCTCTAGAGTCCACGGGCTTAGTTACCCCGCAGCATGTGGGATCTTAGTTCCAGGGATCGAACCCACGTTCCCTGCATTGGAAGGTGGATTCTTAACCACTGGACCACCAGGGAAGTCCCTATACCTTCTTTATATTTTTAACCAAATTGTGTTTCTGGCAAATGGGACAAGTTGAGGTTACCTACTCAATATGAGGGCTAATTCTTTTTATCAATATTTGTGGAGCAAGTTTCTGGGATTTTCACTTGACCTGATAGGTAATCTTATGGAGGCTGAGAACTATGCTTTAGGTGAGTGACTGAGGAGACATCTAGCGGCTGCCTGGATGTCTCCAAAGCTCATCTGAGTGGATAAAATATTCAGCCTTTTTGCAATTAGCCTTTTTCCTTTTCAGCCTCAGGTAGTTGCTTCTGGGGGACCCTCAGTCCCTTGAGAGCAGGGGCCTAAAGTTCAAGCGGCTGAGGGGCTGGTGTATAACAAGGTCTGGCAGAGGCGGACAGAAGCATGGAGGAGCCAGAGGCTTGAAGGGAGTCGCAGCAGAGGACTCAAGGGAAGCGATGGAAGATCAAAGAAGGCACAGGGGAAAAAGAAGCAGAAGCAATGGCAAGGGAGAGGTTGAAGAGGGGCCAGTTTGGGGAGAACTTATGTTTCCCAAAGAATCCAATGATGATCCAATTATCCTCAGCAGCATCATGTCAACAAGAAGGAGGAAGACAGGGCTTCCCTGGTGGCGCAGTGGTTAAGAATCTGCCAGCCAATGCAGGGGACACGGGTTCGTGCCCCGGTCCGGGAAGATCCCACAGGCCGTGGAGCGGCTGGGCCCGTGAGCCATGGCCGCTGAGCCTGCGCGTCCGGAGCCTGTGCTCCGCAACGGGAGAGGCCACAACAGTGAGAGGCCCGCGTACCAAAAAAAAAAAAAAAGCTCCTGTCAGGGTCTGAATATCAGCTTCCAATCAAGCCAAGTTCTGACAACAGAGCTCGTTAAAAAATTTTTTTTTTTTGGCACGGCTTGTAGGAATCTTAGTTCCCCAACCAGGGATTGACCCTAGGCCATGGCAATGAAATCACCAAGTCCTAACCACTAAGCCGCCAGGGAACTCCCCTCGAAAAAAATTCTTTCAAATATCTTATTATCAGCTGAGATAAACAACAAATATTCCTGGCAGGGTTGACTACGCCCTCCTTTTTTTCTTTTTTAAAACCAAAGTCATACCTATGCCAACTGACTCAAAACCAAAACCAGTAAAAGCTATTTATGACTTAACAGAGGACACAAGAGGCCTCCGCACAGAGGGTGCAAGTATGCAGTCCTCCTATGATCTGGAGCCACTCCCAAAGAGAGCCAAAAGAAAGAAAGAAAGATCATTGTTTCCCCCAGAGAGATGGGAACAATTGGTAGGATGGTTAGCTGCAAATGTGGTGCAGCCCACATTTCTGTGCAGCCATATTCTTGGGGACCCTACCCGCTGGTTGGCCTCCTGCACAGGCAAGAACTGACAATTTTCATGCTTTGGCAGGAGGAAAGCCAAGACAAGCCCCCAGGACACAAAACAAGACAAACAGGAAAGCAGGAGCTGACAGCAAACAAGGAGAGCAAGATCAATAACCAATGGGCCCCCCAAACCAAATTTAACCAGAGTCACAATCCAAATAATTTTTTAAAATTATGTATTTATTTATTTATTTTGGCTGTGCCTGGTCTTAGTTGTGGCACATGGGATCTTCGTTGCAGCCCGTGGGATCTTTAGTTGCGGCATGTGGACTTCTTAGTTGGGGCATGCGTGTGGGATCTAGTTCCCTGACCAGGAATCGAACCAGGGCCCCCTGCATTGGGAGTGCAGTCTTAACCACTGGACCACCAGGGAAGTCCCACAATCCAAAGCATTAATTTTGACAAATGTTTTTCTCGTGCTAATCTGAATTTGAAAAGGAAGGGACAAGGAGATATTTTTTACGTTCCTCTCTCAACTGGGCCCTACAGAGGGAGATCCGGGAGAGCTGACTTTGGTAGTACATTCTTACCTTTCACTGGTTTTGGTTAGCTTTCCCAGGATCCTGTCTACAGGCCGCAGAGCCAGTGAGGTGTCCCAGCCATCCCTCTGTGGTTGCCAGAAACTATAACAGAGGGAAAAGGTCATTTCCCTTTACCCTTCTACGTCTGCAGCTGGGGCCCTTGTAACAAAAGACGTAACAAGAGAAAAGCACACAAATGTCTTTGATGTAAGTTCTATGTGACGTAGGAGCCTTCATAAGGGAATGAAGACCTAAAGAGGCAGTCACACCTGAGTGTTTTTATGCTCGATTGGATGAAGAGCGGAGAATTAAGGAAAAATGGGAGAGGACGAAAGGACATGAGCTGAGCGTAGGAAACTGGGGAAACAGCGAGGTCTGCTCAGATTCCTCTCGGCATCCCTCACGTGGAGATAAGGAGGTTCCTTTCCTCCGGGTACAAGGAGGGCACCTCTCACGTGATCTGCTTCAGAGGAAGGTCAGAAAGTCCCTCCTCCATATGCCATTCTCAGTTTCCTTCAGTTTCAAATATTCCATAGGCCAAAGTGCTATATTTGGGGGTAGCATGTCCTGAACCCCATCAAAAGAAAACAGTCCAGGTAAAAACGAAATTCCCTTTGTACCCCACCCCAGTGGCATCCTTACACGCTCTTAGAGAACTCTGTCCTGTTCCTTTACTGCACTTTCCTCCAGTTGTCGTTACACACTTGTTACTGTGATTATTTGATTATCCTGTTTGTCTCCTCCCACAGCCTGTAAGCTCCAGAAGGGCGGGACCGCGTCTATTTTTGCTCTCCACCGTGTTCCCAGTGCCTGGTAGACACTTGACAACGACTAATGAATATGTTAACGTAAGGACAGGGAACGGAAAGGCTTCATTGGAAATTTCAGAGCCTGCGCAATGAACAGATGCATAAAATATGTGTATAACTAAGAATGTGGTGGAAAAAGAGTTCATTCACTCCAAAATGTTTAAAGGTACGTTGGGTAATGTGTTAGGGGCTGAGTACAACCGTGGTAAGCGAGACTAAACCTCACTGGCTTTAAATCACAACAGTATGGTATATAGGATATTTTGGCTATATGCCCTTGGCTTCAATTTCATCTAGGCTACCCTCCCACTTGCCCATTTCAACCCTTTGTTCATTTTCACTTTGCCAGGGCCACCCCTAGGTCCCAAACAAATTTGGCTCCTGTCTGTATAAACCCTAACTCCCCCTCCTTCCTTCTTTATGGCTTGTTAGCCATAAAACATTCTGGTGGCCTGATCTCACGATTCCCCGTAAGAAATACTCGACTGGCCCGAGTGACCAGCCACCCAGGCTGCCCTCTTACAACCGGGGCCTGGCCACAGGGCCCCGGGAAGACCCCTCAGGCGGTGAGTACCAGAGCCTCTGGGGCTTCTGGTCAATGTCATGTGCAGGTTTCGGGAGAAGGCACTTCAAAGCCTGGGGCCCCTGTTTGCTCCAGGTGGTCCTCTTCTTGGCTTTCTGGACCTCTCAGTTTCACACTCAAGCTCCAGGAGTGACATGCAAGAGGGCTGTGACCAAGAACCGTCCATTCTATCAGTGGGGCTTCAAATGGGGCAGGCTCACCTTTGTATCCTGCTAGAGAGAGCAGAAAAACACAGCTGTAGGCGTTTCCCATCTTCTGTATTTATCAAGATCATCTTCCCCACTGGGCACTTTCAACACCATTTTCCTTCGGTTTTCCTGATTATTTGACCTCCTTAGTTATAGACTCTACCGATGGCTTGCTTCCTTCTCTCTGTCCTTTATGAGTCATTTGGGCAATTCTCCTGCTTGCCAACCCCAGGCCTTCCCCATCTCCCTTCCTCCCTTGCAGTTCCCCTTGGCTTAACACACTGGCAGCAATAGGTTACAGAGGATCCTACCAGGGAAAGTCACCGTGCAGCCAGCCCCATTCTGTCAGCTCCCTCTACAAATCCTCTGGTAGCTGTGACTGGCTTGCTCTGAACCCCCTTATGATTGGCAGCTTTTGGCCCTGAGCAGAATTCACCCCATGCATTTTTTTTTTTTTTTTTTTTTTT
>NC_041227.1:73543334-73554169 GCF_002837175.3 Physeter macrocephalus | reverse complement strand
CGGCATGTGGGATCTTCCCGGACCGGGGCACGAACCCGCGTCCCCTGCGTCGGCAGGCGGGCTCTCAACCACTGCGCCACCAGGGAAGCCCCGCCCCATGCATTTTTAAGATGGCAGATTATTTTTACATCTTTAGGGTGGAGAAGGGAATATCCATAGCTCAAGACCCCAAATTTCATGCAGTGACCTGGCCTTCTAGATAAATTACAGTACTATATGGAACACTTAGACATTGTCTGTTTGATCACTCCCAAGGACAAGAGAGTGTACAGAGGACGGAAAAGTGCTAAGGGGTGCAAACTCATGTTTCTTTTTTCTAAAGTAGCAAAGGAAATGCAATAGTTTTACGCTTCAGAAAACGTCCTGTTTTTAAGACATATTCCCAGAGGTGCAGAGCTAAGTGGATTCAGTGAACCTTGGGATATAAATGTAGGCTTTTCACTAAAACCCCAGACCTCAAAACCACTTTGACTGGTCAGTTATCACCACTCCTCTCCATTGCCAGGTTGAAATATTTATTGAAAAATTGAAAACACAGATGCAATGTATTATACAAAGAAAAGTCTTAATACCATAATAAAAGTACTGTTGGAAGGAAACAAAGCCAGTGGCTACCTGCCCTGGGAAGGTAGGCACTCAGTGAAAAATGAAATTCATTTATAGGAACTATTCTAATGGAAAATTGGGGAAAAGGTTAAAAACAGAAGAAAAAACCCAATCCCATCCCTGAAAACCTAAATGTGAAAGAGTTTGTTATAAGTCTGAGACAGTTGCGTTATCACCAAGATTTATCTGAACCCCCTCAGTTTGTCCCTGTGAGTAGTAATCAGCCTAATTTAGGGCCTTCAAACCTGAGGTAGTTGAGGGTCACCTGAAAGACATGTCTGGAAATCACCTACTCTCAGAATCGGACCCAACGATGTTTGACCAATTGTTTCATGTTGCTTTGGCTCCTGGGGTGAGAGGCCAAGTTGCCACTGTGGGTTGCTAATCCTGTATTTGGTCTGGACCTGGGAGATGTGAGCAGTAGACAGCTGGCCCGGTTTGCTGTGTTGACGGCTGACAGGCCCGAGGTGGTGGTTTTCTATGCAACAGGCAGCGTGGTCTCTGGAGGACCGAGGATGGCAGAGAGAGGGCAAAGCCAGTCTGGTTGGAAGGCCAATGCCAGGACTGAAGGCTTTCATTGGCAGAAAGGATTTCCAGAGACGCAGAAAGGTGGTAGAAGACAGCAAGAACATCACCACTTGGTAAAGACCAAGGTAAGTGGAGCCAGGAGATCCCTCTAGACTAAGGAGCTGGCCAAGAAGCAGGCACCACCCAGGTGCAAGCCCAGAACCAGCTCCTCAGAGAGAGGCCAAAGCAAACCAACCGGACTGGAGACGTGCGGTCATGATCCCCGTGGTACCCGGTGTAAACCCTGCTGTCTGCCTTGGCAGCTCAGACACTTCCAAGAAAGGATGCTCTGGACAATGGTTCTTCCAGCCACTGGGTCAGGGACTCAAATTCAGGTAGGATCCTAGGGATCCTGCTGTGGGCAGCAGAATCAGCAAACAATGTAAATCCGAGTCTCATTTAAACTTCGTGCTCAGATATAAATAACCCCATAAAGGTAGGTCTTTCCTTCCAGTTTTTTCCTTATTATGTACACTCATATCCTTACTCTAGAGCTACGAGACACTGTGCTACACAATTAAAATAATGGATACGGCGGTCTTTCGGCCTCTTGTCAACCCTAAGCCATCACTTCATGCTTGTCCTGCCTTGCTCTGACCCACTTACACTGACCCATGAGACTCAAGTCACGAATGATGCTCAGTGACTAATTTAAAAGGCTGTGAGGTTCATTCTTAGCCTGAGGATGTGATTCCTGTTTTAACCAAGGCATTTCACACCCAGGATAACACGCTCATTTTTAGAGTAGCCAAGGTATGACATTTTGATTTGGGCTAGAGAACGGACTAGCTTCTAAGTCAAGCGATTATAAAAGTAATCATACCAGTTCTGACACATATTTCCTCATGTGAGACTGAATTAGCCTGTGTTCCTGTTTAAGTGCTCTCTTAACTGTTTTATTTACTCTGGAGAAGCCCATGAAGGTTTTAAAAATTACTGGGGCTTCTTTTTAGAGGGAGTGTTACTCAGGGAATCCTAATCTGGTCCCATATGCTAGATTTTCCCCCCATCGGTAATTTGGAGCACAGTAGTCTGAATGGCTGAGATTCTGGAAGTGAGGACCAGCCACCTTTGGAAGTGTTGACCCATGCTGAGAACACACCAATTGGCTTAATTGGCACAGCTGGGCCGGGGATGCTACACATCAGTCCTTCCGAGGCTTGGGTGGAAAAACAGTTGAGCACAAAGAAGCAGGAAACGTAAGACCGGTCAATTTCTACCGCTGCTGTCTCCTTAGCCCAGTATGGAGATCACACATCCGAGTCTCATAATCTGGGCTAACGGGACGCAATTTTTTGAGTGCCCCAGTCAGAAAATGCAGAGAAGGGGAGCTGGCGGTGGGGGCTTAGGAAGGAGAGAGTTAATTCACAGTGATCAAACGGGAGTCCCACAACCTGTCACGTAGCAACACTCAGCGATGGTCCTGGGGGACAGGTCCTGGGAGGTGCTTGTTGGCTACTACCTACGAATTGCTACAGATAAAGGAAGGAAGACATTGTTTGTCCGAGATGGGAAGGTCACTTAAATGCTGGGGTCCATCTGGAGGTGAAGAAGTGCTGGCGGGCTGCCCATCTCCAGGACATCGTTCATGCTCCTTTTGTCCTCATCCTGTCCACAAGGCAGCCAGGGCCCGGGATGTGTGGTTGGAAGGGGTCAGAGCCAGTGGTCCCCCTCTCTCGTTTTCCCTGACCCAGATGCTCTGAGGAACCTTCTTGCTTCAAGATCCAAACCGGCAACGACAGATCGGGATGGCCTCTAGGTCTCGTTTCCGATTCTTGAAGACGGATGTACTCAGGCAGCAACGCGAGCCTAGCCACAGTCACACGTGAAATCCTGGTTGCTGCCAGCACTGCTGCTAATAGAGATTAGTCATAATATTCGAGGTACCAAACCAAGCCCAGGGTCTTTCCTGCTGGGAGCAAGTTGGCCTGATCTCCTGGGTCTGTCGATTAGGTAGAACATGGAACTATCTTCTTGAGATTCAAGAGGATGCCAAGGCAGACATTTGGAGAAAGGGATTGGAAACCCCTCACGTGTTCCCCCTTAGGGCCCTGCCTGGGTATGAAGGGAGATGTCAACTTGAGGGGCCATGGAAGATTCCTTCCGGGGGGAGGAGGTGTGGCTACTCTCACCGGCTGGGCTCAAGAATGGGATAAGGCTTTTCAGCCCGGTCACAAGGAGTTTCCAAGAAAGGTGGTCTCCTGAAGACCTGGGCTGTGTGCACCCTTCCTCTCCCTCTCTCTGTCGCCCCTCACTTGTGAAGGCGGGTAGAGGCTTTCGGCTGGGCTCCAGCTTTAGAAGGCAAGGCACTCGCTCTCCTTCCGCCCGACCCCGGGGAGTGGCCTCGGCCGACCCACACTCGCTCAGCAGGACACTCGGCTCGGGGGGCCGGCGGGGAGCACCGTGGCGAAGCCTAGGCAGCACCATTGCTGTGAGCTGCTGTGGTTAGGGGCCCCCAGTAGCTCAGGGCTTCAGGGGCGATCCCCTGGGAGTGTTGGCTATGTGAGTGAAACTTGGGAAAGAAAGACCCGACCACCATAAGAAGCAGTGGGAATCCATGGAACTGCCAAAAGAGGGGGGGCACTGCCTTGGCATTCTCAGCCAGGACACTCCTGCTCTTCTTCCGACTCCGTGCAGCCTCAGGGTCGGGTCACGGTTTGGAATCCACCAGTCCCCCAGCGTTCACAAGTTTGCGCAAATGATGAAACGGAAAAGGCTGAGAAGAAAACAGAAAAGAAAACGCATAAGATCTTTGCTCTCTAGCTCAACGAGGACACCAACTGTCTGGGGGCAAGACAGGCAGGACCGGGAGGGAGGTCCCCTCTGTCGGGGTGGCCCTGGGCTCCCCTCCTCTTGGCGGTCGGGGAGGAGTGAAAGAACACAGATCGTGGGCTGTGGAGGGAGTCTCTGGAAGGCCGGGCAGGTCCTCAGCACTGGATGATGGGCGTGGCGTGGACTCCCAGGGTCTGGCCCGTGACTGGGGGAATCACACACACACACACAGATGGGCAACAAGGACTTACACTCTGACCTGTGGGACGTCGGTGTGACTCTATTCTTTCTCGGTGATCGCTTCTTGCAGCGTAGGTGGTGATGCTTCTGTTCCTAAAAGACAATAGTCACTCACGTTTCACAGTGTTTGGTGCACGCACACATTCATCTAGCCAACAGAAACGGCCGCCAGGCTGGGCTCTAAAATACATAATCATGACCACCTACTCCCTGGGTCAAGTGTCCAGGAATGACTGGGCGGCGTCTGTGGTGGGTTCCCAGAGTCAGTGAGCCCAATGAGAATCACGATCTTGGCTGTGATCAAGTTGGCCACTTTGGATGTTCAGAAAAGCAGCCCGCACAGACTCCGGGCGACCAGGAGTCCCTGGGCTGGTGGGGGGAACCTTACTCCACTCCACACTGTTTCTAGCTCCTGACCCTTTCTATCTCTCGCCATTGCTACCCATAGCTGGCTCTAGGCAGCCAGAAGCTTGGAATTCACTTGCCCTGTCTGCTGGACCTTCACGGACCACGAGTCATTCATTCACTACTCAACTCGATGCTGGCCTGAAACTAAACTCCTGGGGAGAAAATCCAGGCTAACTGGGTCTGGAAGGCAATGGTGTGAGTGAGTGACCATTCAGTCCACTGGTCAACATTCAGGTCTCGAAAGATGACCGCAAACGCTTTCTATTCACCACAATGTACCCCAGTTTGGGGCTTACGGGTTATTCACCGCTGGAGAAAAAAGATGCCCTGTGAATAGAAGGGAGGAGGGAGAAGTTCCTGGTTCCGCTGTAGGGGAGGGGGAGGCTCTCATCACACAGCATCCCCCCACCTCCCTCCCTGGGGGCTGTGCCAGTCCTCGGCTCACCTTCCTCCCAGCCCTCGGCGACACCAGCGAGCTCGTAATGCTTTTTCCGAAGCTCTCCCAGTTTTTGACGCTCCTTTTGCAGTTCGTTTTCTAGCTCCAGCACCCTAACCTGTGGGGAAAGTGGCCTTTGCTTTGAGCAGGGACCTGAGAACGGTCTCATGTTGACCTAATCCCTTTCCTCTGTGGTCCAGGACTCTTTGTCCATGTTATCCATAGCTTACCCAGTCCTCAATTTCACCCTTGCCTCTGCTCTAATTTCTCCATCCTCTCGTTCGTCCATCTATCCCAATGGCTTTTATGCTTTCTCACTGGGACCCTCTACTGGAAATGAATGATACTTTATGGTCCAAATGCCTAAATGGGAGTAGGGCTTATCTTACGATCCTCTGATAAATCACTAACTAAAAACATACTACTCAGCTATTAAAAAAAATGAAAAATCTTGCCATTTCCAACAACATGGATGGATCTAGAAGGTATTTTGAAAAGTGATGTAAGTCATAGAAAGACAAATACCATATGATCTCACCTAAATGTGGAATCTAAAAAACAAAACAAACAAAATAACAGGAAAAGAGACTCACAGATACAGAGAATAAACAGGTAGTTGACAGAGTGGAGGGGAGGTTGGGGGGGTGAGATATGTGAAGGGGATTAAGAGGTACAAACCTCCAGTTATAAAATAAATAAGTCACAGGGATATAATATACAGCATAAGGAATATGGTCAGTATTATTGTGATAACTTTGCATGGAGACAGATGATTACTAGACTTATTGTGATGATGATTTCGTGACGTATGCAAATGTCAAATCACTATGTAGCATACCTGAAACTAATGTAACAGTGTACGTCAACTCTATTTCAAAAAATAAAAAGAGAAAAAACGGAAAGAAAAGGACAACTCTAATGTTTAGTCTATCTATGTGATACAGTCTAATCCAGTTGTAACCCATCTCCTTCAACCCCAGTTCTCTGGAAGTCTAGGCAGGAACCAAATACAATGGTTCTGGCATTTTTGAGGGGTTGGTATAACTTAGGGTTATTATTGTGCAGGAAAAGGTACAATCTCACTAAAGGAAGGGTTGGTTCTTGGCTATTCCGCCTCCTCATTAATTATTTTATTTATTATTGCAAGAAATATTTGCTGAGCACCCATAATGGACCCCAGGCTCTGTTACAGGTGCCGGAGACACAGTGGTGCATGGACAGACAAGGTCCCTGCTTACCTCATGGGGGGAAGAGACAAACTAATGAACCAGAAAAGACCTGATCACAAAGCAAATGACACAGGGCGACTTAGTGATAAAGACTAAGGGTGGGCAGCAAAGGCTACCCCCAGGAAGTAACTTCTGACCGGGAGACAGTCATGAGGTGAGGTTGGACCAATAGGCAAGGATCACTACGCCTGCAGCCCACGGGCCAGGGGAAGGAGTCTGGGTGTTACTCCAAGTCCAAAGGAAGCCAGTGGAAGATTTTAAGCAGGGAACTGACATGTCGTCATTTACATTTTTACAATATGCTGAGGCTGAATGGCCTGAAGAGGGGAAGAGTGGAAGCAACTAGACCCAGTGGGGTGGTTCGTTTTTTTTTTTTGCTTTTTAAACTTTTTATTATGGAAAGTGTAAAACACATACAGAAGGATGGAGACTGGTACAGTGAACCCCCCCATATACCTTTCATGTTGTTCCATCAACTACCAACTCGTGGACAGACTTGTCTCAGCGATACTCTTTCCTGTTCTCCCTGCCCCGCCATGGGATAATTCTAAAACACATACTTGCATACAATATAGGTAAGTTGCTTCTGTAGTAGCTCAGCAGAGACAACGGTGGCTTAGACTAGGTTAGGGAGATGGAAGAGTGGAAAGGTTAAGGCTATGTTTTAGAGACTGAGAGTTGACAGGACTTGCTGGTAGGTTGGATGTGGAGGGGGAGGGAGAAGAACCAAGGACGACTCCCAGGTTTGGGGCTCAGCACCCAGGTGGGTGGCGGTGGTGCCATTTACTGCGACGGAGAAAACCAGAGGAGGGACAGATTTGGGTGAGAGGGAAACCGAGAGACCTGTTCTGGACACACTAAGTCTGGATGCCTGTACTTCTTGGGCATGAAGTGGAGACATCACGTAGGCAATTGAGCAAGTACAGAGCTCAAAGAGAAGAACGTGGGGACCTAAGTTGGGGAGAAGAATGGGGTATTTATCGACATATAGATGGTATTTAAAGTCAAGAGGGACGGGATGAGAACAGTAAGCAAGAGGGTGTAGGTGGAGGAGACTCAGGCCTGAGCCCAGTTCTTTTGGTGTCTACAGACATCTGGCATATGACTTTTCCTAAAAATGCTGAGTGACCCACCTATAGACTTCACCAGTCTCAATGTGGACTTTACCCCAGGACTGTGACCAGAGATTCTAGAACAAGGATGTCAGGTATTTTCCAGGATCCTATTTTGCATGGCATAACTTTACTAAAACTGAGAAATGGCATTGCCTTTGATGGGTTAACAGTGGATTGACTTTTTAAAAAAAAACCCTGAAGGTCATATGCAAATAATTCATATTGAAAGTTTTCAAAAAGTTGTCAATATAAGACTATTAAATACCAGTTTGTGGTCTGCTTAGGAGAGAGCTGATAACATGTTGAGGGATGCCAGACCAAGACGGGCGGGCAAGAGTTAAGATTCTGATCTTTACTAATCACCTCTGTCCACCTCCGCTGTTTCTTCCAGCATCACTTACGTTCATTCTTGGGGTGATATGTACCTCTGTGTTCATTTCCCCAGCGAGTTTCTCTCTGACTTCTCCCCATGGAAATAATATTTGGGGTCAGTGTCATAGGCAATAGAGTCTGACCAGACTTAGAGATGGAGTTCCTACCTGGGAATCCATCTCCTGGCGTTTGATCTGGGTCAGCGTCATGCTTGAGAAGTCCATGCTGTCTGCAATGATGGAAATAGGAGGGTCTTGTCGAATGACACCCCAGCTGACACTTACCTGAGAGGTGGCCGGTGCCAACGCTCTGCTGAAATGCTTGGTTTGTCATTTACCGACATACGCGTGAATGTAAGTGAGGGGTGGAGAGGGAGGAAGACAATGACAGGGTAACTAGGGTCAGACCCCCCCCGCCCCCAATGGACAATCAGGCCTGTGGAGTCATTTCTCTGAATTCAGAGAAATAGCCAAATGGAAAATCTAGCTAAGGCCTGTCCCTAGAGTGATCAATAGCATGCTTATGTGGTGTCTCAACTTTTGAGAAGGTAAGTTTGAGTGTACAAAGATGAAAAATAAGAGAGAATTTGCAAACAGGACTGTGGGAAATCAGAATCGTGGAGAAGAATATAATGAGCAGCCACATAGGATGGCTGAGAAAAGCATTGCTTCTGAAAGGCTACCTGTGTCCTCGATCTGTGATTTGCCAGAAATGGTTGAGGCCACAACTGCGGCGGTGGCCTGGTTCACGCCCCGAGAGGCCTGCTGCAGCTGGGCCAGGTTTGGGCTGTCCTTATCAGCTTTCACCTGCCAGGACCAAGCAGATTTAGGGTCACACAACATAGAGCAGCAAGGATGGAATCAGAGAGTCGGTCTGATGGTTCTTGACAAATATATGGGCTCCGCTGTGGTCACCAATCAACTTCTCAAAAATCGCTACCTAGGGGGTCAACTCCTGGCATCTCTCTCTAATATCAAAAATCATTCCTGGGGCTTCCCTGGTGGCGCAGTGGTTAAGAATTCGCCTGCCAATGCAGGGAACACAGGTTTGAGCCCTGGTCCAGGAAGATCCCACATGTCGCGGAGCAACTAAGCCCGTGTGCCACAACTACCGAGCCTGCGCTCTAGAGCCTGCAAGCCACAACTACTGAAGCCCGTGAGCCACAACTACCGGAGCCTACGTGCCTAGAGCCCGTTCTCCGCAACAAGAGAAGCCACCGCAATGAGAAGCCCGCGCACCGCAACGAAGAGTAGCCCCCGCTCGCTGCAACTAGAGGAAGCCCGCACTCAGCAACGAAGACCCAACGCAGCCAAAAATAATAAACAAATTAAATAAATTAATTAAAAACAAAATCACTCCTGGCTTATTTGCTTGGTGGCCTCGAACGCTAGCTTTATCACTTATTTTGGGACAACAATAAATAAGGACAGTAAAAGAACACTCCCTGGGGAACTCTACAACTCATGGAAGGATTTTGGTGAGGAGCTTTGCATTAGGATCAGCTGGGGCAATGGTTCAGATCTGGACCCTTTTGAAGAGAGGCAGACATTAACTGTGGAACTTCAGAGCCAAGCCAGGTAACCAGCTTACTGGGCCGCCATTTTCCTTATTTGAGCGCTCCTTGAATGTACGATTGCTCATCAGAGGTCGGCATGGCTGGACCCTTAAAGGCCACTTGCAGTAAAAACGATGAAGCCAAAAGGCATGCACGTGGAGAGGCGGGTTAGAGGGGCTCCCTGCCGAAAGGCTTTTAGGTGACCCTTGGAGGCAGAATTTTTATCTGGGACTCAACCTACCTGGATGCTGGATAAATAATCAGTTCTTGGGGCCAATGCCATGGTCCAGGTATATTTTCTAACCCAGTCAGAACTTACAGTGTCCTGGGGAGCCCAACGCAGGTCCTACCTTGGATGCAGCCACAAGCTGGGCGGTGCTAGCAGCAATTTCATGCGAACAAACCATCAGCTCCTCGAATTTCCCTCGGCCTTGTACCACCAGATCAGCTGCATCCCTGATAGTCAGGGGAGAACCAGACAGGTTATGAAACTGACAGCTGCAAGCCCGAATGATCTCACCTTTAGACCACTCCCATCACCCTGGCAGACAGGGAGCCCAGCCTGCCTGCCCCACCCCCTGTGTTGCTCCAGGAGACCCAGACTCCTTTTTTTTTTTTGAAATTTATTTTTTTTTATACAGCAGGTTCTTATTAGTTATCTATTTTATATATATTAGTGTATACATGTCCATCCCAATCGCCCAATTCATCCCACCACCACCCCGCTTTCCCCCCTTGGTGTCCATACGGTTGTTCTCTACATCTGTGTCTCTATTTCTGCCTTGCAAACCGGTTCATCTGTACCATTTTTCTAGATTCCACATATATGCGTTAATATACAATATTTGTTTTTCTCTTTCTGACTTACTTCACTCTGTATGACAGTCTCTAGGTCCATCTATGTCTCTACAAATGACCCAGTTTCGTTCCTTTTTTATGGCTGAGTAATATTCCATCGTATATATGTACCGCATCTTCTTTATATTCAGACCCAGACTCCCTTTTAAACTTTCAGTCCTATTAACTTCCCTATCAACAGTTCATTTCTAGGGGGCAGATTTTTCCCCTTAGCTGTTCTCTGGGGTGGATCATTGGAAAGCAGGGTGAAGGTGAGGAGCCTTGGGACAGACGGATACTTACACCATGACAGTGGCTCCCCAGCCCACAGCTTTAGAGGCTGAGATAAGTCCTTCCGTCCATCGAGAATTCTTGGCATAAAACTCTTTAGGGGATGCTGTACCCTAGGAAAATGAAAAATACGATTAGCTATCTTTTATTGTGTGCCTACTATGTGCAAGGTGCTTTTATATATATTATCCCATGCAGTCTTCACAGTAACCCCGAGGCGTGAGCATTATTATTCCTTTTTTTAAAAAAATTTATTTATTTTATTTATTTTTATTTTTGGCTGTATTTTGGCTGTGTTTTATTTATTTATTTATTTTTTAGAAGATGTTGGGGGTAGGAGTTTATTAATTAATTTATTTATTTTTTGCTGTGTTGGGTCTTCCTTTCTGTGCGAGGGCTTTCTCTAG